>NW_026596415.1:2506616-2545201 GCF_907164565.1 Psammomys obesus
TCACTGTGCCCAGTGGTGCCCTTCATCTCACTGTGCCCAGTGGTGCCTTGCATCACTGCACTTGCTATCAATTAATAGACTTCGGTGGTTCCTTGGAGGCTGCCTACCCCACCTCACAGTGAGAGAGTTACAGACTTGTGCAAACAACAGCCTATGGTAAATCTATGCTCTGCCCACTCACGCAGAGGTCTGACTCCACAGGCCTGACCATCTTAGAATTTGGATGGGATTAATAATAGTGACACATCCTAGCTTATCCTTACCAGACATGAGACTCCCACAGGGACAGTTGCGTAAAAGCTCTCTATCCCGTTATTCACCTTTACTTTTTTCCCAGCATTTTATCTGGGTCTAGAATTAATCTGGTTTGTGTCTCTGTAGGCCAATACTCTATGGGAGATTTCCCACTGGTCATTGTAACCTCGGTATTCACAATGGAGCAGAACATACAGTAGGTGCTCAATAAGTATTTTCAGAGTAGATAATTACTCATCCTGTGGGTCTTATTCCTAGACAATTATTCTACACTCCTTAAACCAAGCAAAAGTGGAGAGATTGTGTGTGAGTGGCGCAGGCCTTAGAAACAGAATTCTTGCTCTGAAAAGTCCTTGCTTGTACTAAGTATGGTGGTCATTCTTTAATCTCAGTAGTAGGTAGGAAGAGGAAGACTGAGAGTTCAAAACCAGCCATGGCTACATGGTTATCTTGAAGCCAGCCTAGACTACATGGTGAGTTTAAAGCCAGCCTGGGCTACATGAAACTGTCTCAAAAAGGCAGAAGCTGTGTATAAAGGAAAAGAAGAGCAATCCTTACTCTGCCATTCACTATGTGAATCTGAACTTACCTGTCTACAAAGTGGGCTGATACCACCCACCGCCTAGTAAGCATTGTGTGAGACATGTAAATGACTTAGGACAGTACCTAGTAAGTACTTGTACACAACAGGCCATCACCTTGACATTTTTACACTGGCCACGCTTTTGCCTTTAATGCATATTTTAAACTTCCAGCACACCAGGAAGAGCCTGTTGAATTCCTGCAATGGCCGAGTAGCCAGTTTCATTCTGATCCCGTGTCAGAGATCAGAACACTGTGTTCCACTGTGTGTTCCTACTCTTATTTATCCAGCTTGTCCAATCACAGGCTTTGTCTCATGCTCCAGGATGGAGGCTGGACCATGAACTATAAGTTCTTGGTCCTCAAAGCACAGAGATGCCACACTGAAAACTCCAACTGCTTTTTCAATGGAGAAGGTTGACTATCAACATCAATTCATTTGGCTTTCGCCGTAATTGAAACTGCAAAACATAAAGAAAGCATTACAGGAAAGGTTTGAGCAATCATTCGGCCGTTATCCCTGACTCATCCTGGAAACAGCCACAGTGACACTCCTCATAAGTCAGGAAAAGACAGTCATTCCTCTGATACCCTATAGAACCAGGGATCTCCTCAACTCACAATCCTTCCTCAGCTTTTTAATTTCAGTCCTGAGACCCTTTGGACCTCCTTGACTCCTATCTTTGCATGATAACCATGAGCTTGATTTTTAAAGCCATTATCAGCCCCCAACTGCTCTAAGGTTTGTGTTTATTTCACTCACTGTCATATGGCCGGCATTCAGTAGGTAGTCTATAATCATTTACTTCATAAAATAATCATTTGGTAGCTGGGCATGACAGTAACACACCCACTATTTTCATGCTTGGGAGGAAGAAGCAAGAGACTCTTAAATTCAAGGCCAGTCAGGGCTACACAGTGAGCAGCCCAGCCATCATGACCCGGCTCAGAAGGTGGCAATCAGTTAAGTGCTTTCCATACAAGCATGAAGACCTGATTTGAGCCATAGAACTCATGTAAAAAAGTAAGATGTGGCTGCAGGCACTTATAGTCCCAGTGCTGGGGAGGTGGGAACAGGAGAATTCCAGGGGAGTGCTGGCCAGCCAACAGAGCCTACCTGGCAAGCTCCAGGCCAGCGGAGAGCCTGTGCTACAAAGTGCATGGAGTGTGATAAACAACACCTGAGGTTGACTTCTGGGCTTCCACCTGTCTGTACATAAAAAGCACACACACACACACGGTGGGTAGGGGATCATCACAATCATATTAATTTTGTAGATGAAAAAACCAAGAGCCAGAGAGGTTCAGTAGCTTCCCCAGGGTCACCCAGCAGTAAGGGGCAGAGTGGGATTCAAATCCATGCCGAAGGTCCAGGTTCTGCCTATTCACAAGTTATCTATGAGCACCACATAGTTAATCACATTCACTGGGCTCAAAATGGAGAGTTCAAGATGTCGTTTTGAGTCCTCTCCTGAGGAAGATATTCATATTCCATCTTGTTAAAGAGATCTCAGGTTGGCGCTATGAAGTTCCATGAGTTGATTTTCAGGAAAGCTAGCATGCTCTCTCTCCTCTAACTCAGGGACTTAAGCAAACCTCAGTGATCTCATCTGCAGACCATGAGACAAGGAGAAATGAGATGCTCTAGCTGTCTGTTGTGAGAGATGCTTTGTAAGCAAGGACAAGAAGAGTCATAGCGAAGTGAAACCTAGAAGCAAGCTTTGAGCTCCGTGGCTGGGAGAAAGGAGCAGAAGAGACCAGGATTGGTGTCCTGAAGGATGTATCCCAGGGAGCCATCCTCAGAAAGGGATTTGAGGCAGGACTGTGGAGAACTAGACAGTCCAGCTTCAGTCAGTATGGACAGTACGTCTTTAGTGATGGACACAGAGCTAAGACTAGAGGAAACTTCACAACTCTTGGTGACTGGCACTGGAATCAAGGAGAGCTTTGGCCCCAAGGCAGTTTCTGGGACCATGAGTTCAGGATAGGAAACACGCATTTCCTGCTATAGGAAGAGAGATTTGGGACTGTATCTCTTGTTCCTTATGTTAGGGCCAGCAAACTCAAGCTGGCCTCAGAAAAGGCTTGCAATGCTCATCAGGACAATGTAAGACAAACAATGTTTGCTCATGACACTACAAAACCATGTTAGTCTTGGAGTGTAGGTAAGAGGAGGAGCATTCAACTAGCATGCACTGGACCCTGGGTTCCACTCCTGTCATAGCAAAATAACAGCAAACATAGATTAAACATTCAACACACACACACACACACACACACACACACACACACACACACACACAAATACACCCTTCAGAATATTGTTGGGAGAAGGAAAAGACTTCCCAAGTAGCTTTTCAGTGTTGTTGTTTTGTTTTGTTTTTGTTTTTGTTTTTGAGGTGAGGACATGTTCAGACAGGGTTTCTCTGTGTAGCCCTGACTGTCCTGGAACTCACTCTGCATAACAGGCTGTCCTCAAATTCACAGAAATCCACCTCCCTCTGCCTCCTGAGTGCTGGGATCAAAGGCATGCACCACCACCAGCTGGCTGCTTCTCAGTATTTCTTTTTTTTAACTAATTATTTTTTTTTTCACTTTACATACTGATTGTAGCCCATCCCTCCTCCTCTCCCAGGCCCATTCCTCTCCCTTCTCCCTTGCCTATTCCTCAGAAAAGAAGAGCTCCCTTTCCCATCCACCTCAGTTTATCAAGTTGCATCAGGACTGAACATGTCCTCTTCCTCTGTGGCCTGGCAAGGCAATCCCACCAAGGGGAAGTGATCCAAAAGCTAGCAGGTGAGTCTGTGTCTATGCAGTCCCACTTCCCATACTAGAGGACACACATGAAGCCTAAGTTGCTACATCTTTTGTAGGGGGCCTAGGTTCAGTTCTTGCATGGTCCTTGGTTGATGCTTCTGTCTCAGCAAGCCCCTCTGGGCCCTGGTTAGTTGGCTCTGTTGGTCTTCTTATGGAATTCCTGACACGTCCAGGTCCTTTTCTCTTTCCTCCCACTTTTCTACTCATCACCCAACGTTTGGCTGAGAGTCTCAGCCTCTGTTTGCAGGTGCTGCTGGGTAGAGTCTCTCAAAGGACAACTCTGAGAGGCTCCTGCCTACAAATTTAGCAGAGTATCATTCATAGGGTCAGGGGTTGGCACTCTCCCATAGGGTTGGTCTTTGGTTGGACCAGGCATTGGTTGGTCATTCCCTCAGCCTCTGCTCTATCTGCTCTATCTTCATCCCTGCACATCTTATAGGCAACATAAATTTCTTAATTCAAAAATCCTACTATGTTACTCTGTGCATCATACAGAGGTAAAGAAAGCACAGGCCTGCTCTCTCGAAGTTTGTATCCTAATGAGGGCATCACGCCATAATCAGGGAGATGTGCAAATGAATGAGATCATCTGGAATGTGATCAATGCTATAAAAAAATTAAACAGAGATGCCAAAGTCACAGACTGCCAAGGCAGGAAGCCATGTAGGAAAGAAGACCACGTTGAGAAGTGGCATTTATGATGAACCTGAATGACAAAAAGATAGCCATGCAAACACTTAGAGAATAGAATGACATGCACAGTGATGGTACATGCATAGATCCTGAGGCAGCACTGTAAGCTAGGGGACCAGAAAGAAGGCCAATGTGATTGGAATGAGTATTCAAGACAGAGTGTCCATAGAGGGACAGGAGGGAGAGACCGGAGTCAGAGCAAACACTCCTAGCTGGGCAGTGCAGGCAGATCTTCCTGGGTGCAGTGGGGTAGCATGGAGTGAAGAGGAGGTAGGAAGTGACCAGCATTTGAAGGGCAGCATGCTGTCATTCATGTGAGGAGCAAGATGGGGAATTCGAGACACCTGGCAGCAGGTTATTAACGTTCCCAACAAGGACCAAGTAGTGCCAGATGCTTCGAGACAGACTACTTCGAGACAGGGATGGCTGCACACCAGCCATCTATGGGGATGGTGAGCAATGGCTCAGTATGTCTCTTTGTCATATTAGAAAACTGAGGCTCAGTCCCCACTCCCAAGCCAGGTACTCAAGGCTGCAGAGCTCAGGCGTTCTCCCGCCTTCTGTTTAGCAAAGCTTCTGCTTTTGCTTGGTGGTCAGTGCAGAGGAACAGGTGTATGGGGTTTGTGTCTTCTCCGTACACCAACTGTTTCTCATTTGGGGAGGAAAAATGAACCTCATACTCGTTAATGCCATGCTGTTTATTGATTTAGGCAAATGCTTGGCAGCTCCAATTCATCTTCTAAAGGATAATGTAATAAGGGCCCACATTATACTGTATCTTCCTCTGGGCTCTGAATATGTCACCCTCCTTAGTCTCACCATTTCTGTGGGTTGGGAAAATAAACAAGCCCTGGCACTGATGCATTGAGCAGGCATGTTTTTCTAAAAAGAGTGAAGCTGGGGGCAATAAAAAGAGAGCCAAAGGCAGAGGCTCTTCAAAACTGTGATGCTGTGCTAGTCACTTATCCTCTCTGAGTCTTAAATTTCTCATAAATACCCCAAAGTATCTGACTACCTCCCGACCTATATCCCTCCCTACCAACGTAGTATCCTTGTCCTTCCAAGTTCAAACATGCGTCATTTAACAAGTTGCACGGAGGCTGGGGAGTTGGCTCAGTGGCTGGGAAGCTCGCTGTAAAAGCATGAGGACTCAAGTTCATTCAGATCCCTGGAACCCACATGAAGTTAGACATGGGAGTGTGTGTCTGGCCAGATGGCAAGTGGAGATGGGTGCACCCCAGAAGCTCTGAGTCCCGCCAGCCAGGCATGTAAACTGGATAACTTGAGGGAGGAGAGCGGAAGTGATTGGACCGACTGGTGGAGGGACCCACAAAAAGAGGGCCAATTTAAAAATGTTTAGCACATTTGACTGGACACGGAGGATGAGTGAGATGCATGGGTCCAGAGAGATGCAGGCACGGCATAAACTGGGAAAGGCCGAAGTGGGAAGACTGACTGCCACCTCCAGGGTCCAAGCAAGAAGTGAAGGCTCCCTGCTACCCGTGTCGGTGGGTGGCGATCAAGGCAGGTGACAACCCAGCTGTGAGTCCCCAGTCTGCAGGCCCTAGCACATCTTAACCATGTGACTCTCAGAAGAGTCATCTTAATCTTTTTGCAAAATCAACTTCATTTAGGTAGGATTTTTAGTCATCAAGTTTATGCCTAAAAAGAGTCCCTCTCCATCCTGTTTCCTTACCTAGAATCCTTCTCCAAACTCCTAGGGCCTCTCAGCTATAATTTGCACCCCACCCTGCTGCAGCTGCCTACCCCAGACCTGGGTCAGGTGCTCCGTTAGAAGCCAGCACAGCCAAGGTGTGTTATGTAACTGTTGTTCCTCTCCTAAGAGAAGCAAGGGGAAGGAAGTCTGCCTGATGAGGCATATTGCATGTTAAGATGATCTTCCAGAGCCTTGGGGATGCACCTGGAGTGAGTCTCCACACATCTGCATGGGCCCTGGCTCACCTGCCTTCTGACCACTACCTTAAGATACCCTGGGAGCAAAACTCAGTTACCTAGGGGAGCCAAGATGAGTTTTTGCCCTTTTAGAACCTGGCACCCAAACTTAAAGTTTCATGTGTGTGTCTGTGTGTGTGTGTGTGTGTGTGTGTGTGTGTGTATGTGTGTTCAATTCATTATTCCCTGCTATCTTCTTACATAAAAATTGCACCAGAGGGCAACACTTGATTTCTGAACTGCAAAATGAGGATAATAATAGCCTTTAATTTACAAGTCCTTACTTAGCATAAAATGAAATAATACATATAAATAGGGCCTTCTGTGACATCTGGCCCATAGTAGGCATTCAGTAGAGGATTTCTGAAGCTGCCTTTTAACAAGCACTACTGCCAAGCTCTATGCTAAAGGTTTCTTCTTCCTTTTCCTTATTTGCTTTGGCCAGGCACTGACCACAGTCTGGCTGTGTCTTTGGCAGTTGGGTGCTTTTATGTTCTCAGCTCTAGGGAGCTGACTTTGTCACCCCATCCATCATTCCCCAGTAATTCTTAGCCATGTGACTCCCACAAGACAAAATTTTAAGGCTCTGAAAAAAAAAACAGCTTTATTGAAGTATGATTTATAATCAACAAATGCACCTACTGAGCTTTTGTGTTTTGATGGCTTTGGACAAAGTACACACCAGTCTAACCATCAACACAGTAAAGACATAGGGCCTAGCACCCTAAAAACATCCCACTGGATACCATCTCCATGGACCTCTCATGCCCAGCCTTAAACAACACTGATTTTCTGGTATTGGAGATTAAAATAGCCATTCTGAGATTTTATGTAATGGAATTCTACACCATGCCTGCCTTCCTTCTCTCAGCACAATGTGTTTGAACTCATCCACCCTGGTGCACCTATCAATAGTGTACTCATTTGTATTGCTGCTCTATCTGCAAGTATTTTTTCTGTTCATTAAAGTCAGACTGGGGAGGTTTTTTTTTTCCACCATTGTGCTATTATGATTTGTGAACATTATTGTACAAGTCTGTAAGTTTTCATTTACCATGAGAAGGAACTTAGGATTTGGTCTAAGGGGTTACATGGTTAACTTAGGCTTCACTTGATGTTTTAACTGTGAAACTCCTTTTGGCTGTAGCATTTTACACCTGCAGTGTATGAGAATTTAGTCACTCTGGACTATGTTGCTCTTTATTGTTTTAGCCATTGTAATAGGCAGTTATTTGTGACAGTTTCAACTCTAGTTTCTGTGATGGATAATGGTACTGAGTATCTTTTCAAGGGTTATGTGTCATTGATATGTCCTCCTTAGGGAGTTGCTTGTTTATGTCTTTGCCCACTGAAGTCTAGTTTGAATAACAATACAAGATCTTTGAGGTAGAAGAAGACATATGAACTTCAAAATAATACAGCCCTTCTCTGAACTGAGCTAAAACCTCTTTCTAGTATGGACGCTGGGTCTGGGTCTAGAGCAGAGGCATGTGGGCATAGTGGCACAGTTGGAAAGAACTGACTTGTTATCACAAACCAACCCCTAACTAGCTGGTTGTGGGTCATTTAAAAGTTACAATTTCCATTCCAGTTGTCTATAAAACAGAACTGATGTAATCACTTCTTCATGCTGTCAGGAGAGCAGAAGCCAAGATCTGCATGGAATGTGTTAGATGTGCCACGCATCGATTGCCTCAATGATTCTGCCTTGAAAGCCACCCCCAAATAGTGTGGCTTTTAAGAAATGATCAGTGGCTTTGGCAAGGACCACATATGTAGTCTCCGCTCAGCTCCTTCTGTGGCTAGGACCGGCTAGCTGTTGACTGATGTGCGATGATCTTGGATAGCGCAAAGGTGTGACCTGGCCCCTGCTTCCTGTGTCTCTCACCCTTTACCAAGCTAGTCTGGGAGCGTTTTCTTGGAAGCACAGAGGTGCAAGACAGAAAGCAGAAACACACGAGATCCTCTGGCTCTAGAATTGGAATTGGCAGACTTTCTACCACATTCTTTTGGCCAAAACAAAACCACAAGGCCAGCTCGACTCAACAGGTGGGGAAATAGCTTGTACTTCTTTGGGAATACAATCTCCAAAATCACAGGGGAACTGTGTGTTCACAGGGAAAAGCTGGATCTAACATTTCAATTTTAAAAAAGTGTAATTTCCAAGTGACCCAATTATTCCCTGCCATCGTAGCACTCTAATCCTGGATGGGGTGGGATATTTATGATACAGTTGCTTCCTATCTCAGAGGACAAACAGCATCCCAGTGACCTGACTTCTGTCAGATGTACTACATACCCACTCATTAACAACTCTAGCAGGACCAAGAGGTGAGACCAAAGCTAAGAAGTTAGGTCACCATCATGTCATGTTGATGACGCTCCCAATTCCAATCACACCAACTCTGTTCCTCCCTGTCCTGCAAAATGAGCTTGCTTTCAGGCAGCTAAGCCTAGCACCTCAATGCTTAGTAGAGGTGAAGGTTCTGGCGCCAGATGGCAGTAAAGTAACAAGCTCTTTCCCTTTGTTACCTAGAGACTAATCTATACTGGACTCAAATCCTGAAAACAATCACCAGTAGGTTGAAAGAAACCGAGTTACTATGGATCCCTATGGGAAGCATGGCCCCTTCACATTACAATTCAAATTCATCACTCCATCCACAGACCTAACAAAGAGGGCCCTGGCAGCTTATTTTACAACAGGACACCTCTACCACCATGTTGGTCTTTAGTGTTTTCAATGTATATGGACTTCTGGTCTAAACAGAATGAGAATCAGTTCTTAAATATTTGAAACTGTAGATGGCTATCTTATGTTATATGGTTAATATCCGCTTATTAGTGAGTGTGTACTATTAATGAGTGTCTTTCTGTTTCTGGGTTACCTCACTCAGGATGATCTTTTCTAGATCCCACGATTTGCCTAAAAATTTCCTGATTTCCTTGTTTTTAATAGCTGAGTAGTATTCCATTGTATAGATGTACCACAGTTTCTGTATATATTCCTCCACTGAGAGACATCTGGGTTGTTTCCAGATTCTGGCTATTACAAATAAAGCTATTATGAACATAGTTGAGCAAATGTCCTTGTTGAATGGTAGAGCATCTTTTGGGTATATGCCTAGGAGTGATATAGCTGGATCTTGAGGTAGTGCTATTCCCAATTTTCTGAGAAAGTGCCAGATTGATTTCCAAATAGTTTTGGAATTATATAATGAATAAATTTCGAAGGAAAAAAATATATATATACATAATTTGAAACTGGTTTATACAGTCCTTTCCGATGGCTGGCCCTATAGTCACTTAAGAAGTAAGGGTTGGCAGGACTTGCCCATTGTAAAAAGAAACAAAAGCTTCAGAAAAAAAGGTCAAAAATAAAGCAAACTATGGCATAAGATCCGAGTTCAAAATGCCTGCTCATTCTTACAGTGGTGAATGAATCCTGGTTCTGTCTTATACTGTTTTTCCCCATCCAGTTCCCAGTGCTTTAAATCTCCCTTGGAGAACTGCCTGAACTGCCTCTCTGGTCTCTTAGTCTAGACCATTTACACAAGAGCCAACCACAACCAAATACTAAGGGAGGATATGTCACCCAAGCAAGCAAGCGTACCACCTTCCTCAGGCCAGAGTTATAACCCCAGACGTGGATCTATGACTCAGCTAGAGCCAGTTTATCTCAGGATTTAAGCAAATCCTGAGATAAGATTTAAGCAAATCTCAGAGACTAGGAGAGACACCATTTCATCTACATTAGGCTTGAAGCTGTATGACAGGAGCCAGGAACTGGTGGCCACCATCTGGCTTCCACAAGAAGAAAGTCTGCCTGAAAATGGGCATAACATCGCAGAAGGTAGGGCTGAGGGATGGGAACAGGTCTTGCTAACTGCGTGACAGGCTCCAAGATCCAACTCTAACGGACGCAAGACCTTCGGGGAATTTAGTAGTTCTGAGCCAATACGTTTCTTCTTATATTATTTTGTGTGTGCTAGGGACTGAACCTAGTGCCTTGAACATGTTAGGAAACTGTTTACCACTGAAGTATTTACGCAGGTACCAAAGACTTCATTTCAGAAAATGTTTTCTAGAAAGCACAAAATAATGTGCTTCTTAGTGACATGTTGATGTGTTCATCAATGCGTGTTGCTCACATGCAGTCCCCCATCCTCCTTGCCCATAGTTCTCACTCTGCTTTTATGTATATACTTGAGTCTAGAGTGTACATATAAGATAGAATATGAAATAATTTCCCTTACATATTAAATTATTTTTGTCTCAGCAAATATGAATTTGAGTTTTCTTTTTCTTACAAACATTGTGTCTGTGACCTGTCGGAAGCCAGGGCATCATGGGTGATCCTGCCAGACTGTTTGTGTGTCTTTCTTTCCAACCTAGGAGGCTGGAGGAGTTTCTCTCACCAACAGTCCAGAGTCCTAGTTCAGCTCCCTTCCAGTTTTACTATGTAAGGATAAAAAAAAAAAATGGGGATGTGAGAACACGTCCAATACTCCGCACAGGGCGCTATTACTAGGTATTTCAATTATACATCTGGCCTGCCCTGGTGTCACACATGAAGCCCTAAAGCCCACTATCCTGTGCAAAAATCATACAATAAAAAACTACAGGGTTCATGGAAAAGTTAGGTTGGGGCGTAACACTCATATCCTTCACCAACGACATAGTATGAGGAAACAAGAACCTAACAAAGAAGGCAGCGTCATTTCACATGTGTTGAGTGGCTTTAAAATATGGAACTACTAAGTAAGTATTGTGTTACTTCAAGCCTGAGGCTGGCTCACGGAAGCCAGTCCTGAATGATGGCTGTACTTTATGAATTTTGTGAAGCAGCGGAAGCCACGGAGAACGCTCTAATCCCGGAAGGGGATTTAGTTGATGTTAAAGCCTGTCTAATCTGTGTTCTTAACTGCATTTTTTTTTTATTTCTGTATGGCTCACTTCCAGTGAGGAGTTTTCTGCAGTCACCAATTGTTTTTCACTTAATGAAGTTATACATAAGCTATGTGAAATCCACATTATGTTCAAATTGCTTCTTATTACATCAATTTCACTGGAACAAATCCAAGCTTTCCGAACACATGTTGTCATAGAAGCCTCACATGAGACTAATATATTAATTTTTCCATTTTAAAAGTGAAATCAGTGAGGCTCAAAAACCCAGTGAGTGGTGGAGCTGAGAGACTAGTATCCATATGCCACCGGGTGCTGGCCTGGTCCACCTGCACCCCAGGCTCTCCTCTGATACTGTGTAAGTCCTACTAAGTCTTGGGAATGGTGGTATACCACAACTGAGACCTAGTGAGTCCTCTGCGCTCTGCAGGCCGCCGTGTGCTGTGCTGTCTACTCCATCCCAGTGATCCCACTGAAATAGAGCCACATACTTCGCCACTCAGCAGTGTTGGCTGAACATGGGAAGCTGCACACGGTGTGCACGACAGCCCACGTGTGGTGGCTGAGTTTCATCTAACGTACTCCATTGGACAGAAGAGGAAACTCAAGTCTGCAAAGGACACAGAGTTACTACCACACAAAAGGCAGCAACTACAGAGGGATTCAAATCTACAACTGTGGATCATTTTCCAATATGCCATGCCATGATGCCTCATAGGATCTGTTTTAGCCACTGTTCATTCAAAACACCCCCTCACCATCAACATTATAGTAAAGGCTTTCCAAGCCATGCTGTTTTGCAAAGCTCCTTGCTTGTATGTAACCAGTGGCTGGTCATTCCAATGCTGAGTGATGACTCTCATTAAGAGCCAAGATAATCAATTACTCAACCAATATTTACTATGAACAGCCATCAGTGATTCCTTCCCTTCTTGCCACAAAAAGAGCTTTTGGAATTCATTTTCCTTATTGCATTCCTCTCCTACAAATGTTCTCATAGAGCTTGCCTATACAGAAAGCTGCATTTATTAAGAAGTCATTAATTCTTTTCTGCCATATTTTATTCATCAAAGCCTTAAAGATCTTCCAGTCAGGCCTCTGGTCCACAGGCAATAACTCACTTCACTGAGAGTCACTGTTAATGAAATTCTAGCTAAGAGTGGGCAATGTGATGCTGCAACTCACTCACGGGCCCAGATCTCAGCCTGGATGCTCTTAGAACCAGCTCAGAAATTGAGTTTGAGTGGCGTATTTGAGTGGTCTATTGCTGTGAAGAAACACCATGACCACAGCAACTCTCATAAGGAAAGCATTTAATTAGGGATGGCTTACAGTTTCAGAGGTTTAGTCCATCATCATCATGGTGAGAAACATGGCAGCATGCAGGAAGACATGGTGCTAGAAAAAGAGCTGAGAGTTCCATATCCAGAACCACCAGAAGCAGGAAGAAAGAGAGTGACACTGGGCCTTGCTTGGGCTTTTGAAACCCCAAAGCCCACCCACCAGTGACACACTTCCTCCAACAAGGCCACACCTCCTAATCCTTTCCAAGCAGTGCACTCACTGATGATCAAGTATTCAAACATATGAGCCTATAGGGGCCATTCTTATTCAAACCACCACAAGAGGATATAACGTACTTGGAGGCCATCTCAGAGTAGGAAAGTCAGCCAAGTTAACACTTATGAATGGCTCAGATAGCTCAGAATATTCTCACTCCAGTGATAAGAAAGCTGACCAGCCACCATTAGCTTAGCTTTGTTTCCAGGAACACCAACTCTCCTCATTCTTCCAAACTAGCTCATCTGTGAGAGGTCATGCTGAGCAAAGCCCTCAAGACAAGAGGGAGGTTTTGTGTTAGGACAGAGTCCAGATATCTGGGGCTGGAAGCACTGGTAGGTCAAAGATACCTGCTACACTCAGTTCTAGGTAAATGCTCCAGTCTATAAAGCCCTTCAGAAACACTAGGGCTAGCAGTAAGTGAAGTAACTGAGGATGATGGGTAAGTGCTTACTGTTTTCTATCTTAGTGCTAAGGCACCTGCTGTGAATTACCCACCCACAATAGTGATGTCGGTCCTGAAACAACCCCTCCACCCTCCACTCACAGGTAAGGAAGCTGAACCTTGGAAAGCCTGAGTAAGTTGCCTATGATTAGAGGACTGGCAAGAGACAGTCTTGAGATTTGAAACCAACCCCCTCTGAGTCCAGTGCCTTTGTCTCTCTGCTCCTCTGTGCTGGCAAAAATCCTAAGAGTGATGAAAACATGGCAGATGTGATCCTGCATGGTAGAAGACAGGAGAGGAAGTTACCTGGCAGGAAGTTTCCCAGGCAAGATGTGTGTGGAAAGCCCTACCTTACTGACTTCTTTCATCCATCTCCCAATAACAGCATTTCTGTGTTCTTTTGGGAAACAACTCCTTCTCCATTCAAACCCCATGCATTTTTGAAGAGCTGACAATCCACTGGGATGTCCAACATGATTTAGGCCTGACCAAATCAAGCATTCCAATACCACCTTTAGGCATAGTGATTGGTTCAAAGACTGTCATGTGACCTCTGCTGCTTCGATTGCAACCTATCCCATACTTTTTTCTTTCCTATGCCATACTTTTACCTAGGAAGAAGCTCTCTGTTCATGGAGGTTGCTGGGTTGAGTGGCATAAACCACCAAAGGCTATCATGGCCTGCCAGAGAAGGGAGTCAGAAGTTAGCAGAGCCAAGATTTCTTTCAATTAAGCTTCATTTTAACTCACTAAAATGAATTGAGTGCCTAGCTTGATAAATGTTAACTCATGCCTTTATACAGGAACACCAAGACATCTGAGAGACAGAACATAACACCTGAGGATGGTGTTTCACACCTGGGAGCTACATCATGTGGGCAGCTTCCCTTCTTAGAGTCTCCAGTGAATACAGCTAAACAGTGTACACCCTTAGGGCCTGTATTCTCTCACTTAATACATTGTGTCTGAGTTCACACATGTTTTGTGAATACAGATGTTCATTCTCTCTTATTGTTGAGATTTATTCCACTGAATGGCTGTGATGTGGTTTGTTTACTCATTTTGTGATTGACATTTTGGGTTGTTCCTAGCTCTGGACTAATATGAATGAAATGTGTGAATATGAGTGAAGATTCTCTGTGTGGATGTAAGCTTCAGTCCTCTTGGGTAAACACACAGAAATGGGGAGGCTGGGCAGCACAGTAAGGAAATATTGAATTTTAATAAATAAGTATTTAAGAACATATTGAGCACCTGTGTCTGGCTGGCTTTCCAAGCTTTTTCTAATTTGATTCAATACATAGCACTAATTACTGAAGCGAATTTGAAATGGACTTTGCTGCTAAGAGTAGCTGTACGAATACTGGGGATCTGTCTCCCAGTCATAATAGCCATAGCGTTGATCAGTTTCCAAGGAAAGCCGGGCACTCTGTCCGCAGTACCGGCAACATAATACTGAGTGTCACGAGGGTCCCAGATATTTTGTTGTTCAGCCAATAATATATAGCCTCCAAAGACCCAGTAATGGGAAAACGAGGGAAAATTCTCCAGGCTTCATCCAGTCCATGGCATTAATGGTACCTTAAAGGTGTGGTGGTGACTTTCAACAGGGACAGGATGGCTGTTGGCTTCTCCTTCCCTTGTGCCCTTGTGTTTAGACTGGGGAGATGGTTCTAGGTTGAAGAGTTTGGCTTACGAACAGGAGGGCTGGAATTTTGACCCCCAGAACCCACTTAAAGTTGGTAGGCTTGCTGCCCTGGCTGTAATGCTAGCCTCAGAAAGCAGAGGCAAGCTGCCTAGCAGCACAATATTGGTGAGCTCTGCGTCTGACTGACATGCCTGAAATACCCTGCCTCAGTGAATAAGGCGAAAGACTGCTCATCAGCCTCTGGCATCCCACGCGCGTGGGTGCACATGTGTCCACACACATTCTAAAGAACACCCCCATGCACATGAACACACACACATGAAACAGTTTCTGAGCATCATGGCCTTCTCTAGCAACATGGAAATAATCCTGTCAGAGGGGACTAGACATTTTCCAACATGCCACATGCTTTTCTTGTTCCTTATGTGATTCTCAATTACTTGAATGAATGGAAAGATCTCCATTGTTACCACACTACCTGCAGGAAATGAAGGATTCCAGAGGATAAGGTCTGACCCCTATGAACAGAAGACAGAATGAAAGCTGTGCAAAAACCATAAATCAGAACTACAAAGTGATGCAGGAACCCTGCTCCTGGGGTCTACTCTAAAGAACGGAAGCCAAGATCTCAAAAGATACCCACACTCCCATGTTCTCTGTGACACAGAACTCCCATGTTCCCCGTGACACAGAACTCCCGTGTTCTCTACACACAATTCATAGATCCAAGACATGGAAATAACCCAAATGCACTTCAACAGATGAATGGATAAATAATTTGTGGTGTGTCCTTATGTGGAGAATTATGTAGCTTTTTCAAAAACAAAGGAATTCTGTTGTGTACATGAATGAGACTTGAAGATGCTATGATAAATGAAATAAACTAATAATAAAAGAATGGCTTTTATGTGTCACTTCTATGAGGTATTTGCAATAGTTAAACCCATAAAAACAGAAAGCAGAGAGGAATTGGGTTGGGGTTAGGCCATAATTACTAATCAAGAGGTACAGAGTCTCAACTTTACAGGGTAAATAAGTTCTGATCACCTCCTGTATGGTATTGTCCCTGTAGATAACAATGCCAAACAGTATGCTTTACAAAAACTGTAAAAGTTGTTAGGCAAGCCAAAGAGCACTTGCTGCTCTTACAGAAAACTGAATTTCAGTTCACAAAATCCACATTAGGTGGCTCACAATTGCCTGTAACTCCAGCTCCAGGAGCCAGACACCCTCTTTTTTTTTCTTTTTTTTCTTTTCTTTTTATTCTCATTAGTTACATTTTGTTAATTCTGTATCCCAGCTGTATCCCTCATCCCCTCCCCAATCCCACCCTCCCTCCCTCATCTCCTCCCTGCCCCTTTCCAAGTCCACTGATAGGGGAAGACCTCCTCCCCTTTCATATGACTCCATTTTGTCAGGTATTTTCGGGACTGGCTGCAAAGTCCTCCTCTGTGGCCTAACAGTACTGCTCCTCCCTTGGGAGATGGGGAGGTCAAAGAGCCAGTCATTGAGTTCCTGTTAGAAATAGTCCTTGTTCCCCTTACTATGGGAAACCAATTGATTACTGAGCTATCACGGGTCACATCCAAGCAGAGGTTCTAGGTTTTATCCTCTCATGGTCTTTGGTTGAGTGTCCATCTCAGAAAAGACCCTGTGCCCAGATATGTTTGGTCCTTGTGGAGCTCCTATCCTTTCCACATCAAACTCCCCTTCTTTCATATGATTCCCTGCACTCTGCCCAAGGTTTGGTTATGAGTCTTAGTATCTACTTTGGAACACTGCTAGGTAGAGTCTTTCAGATGCTTTCTGCGATAGACTCCTGTCATACGTTCAATGCATATCCCATTTCAGACACCCTCTTTTAGCTTCCATGCATATCACATATATGTATTCACATACCCCAACACAGGCATAGACTCATCTACATAAATAAATAATAAAAGAAATTTTTTAAAATGTTAAGAAGGCACTGAGGCGGTAAAGTGTGTGCTTAGCGTTCATGAAGGCATACGTTTGATCCCCTGAATGGTATAAACCAGAAACGGTGGGACAGTATACACCTATAATCCCAATGGGCCGTGGGGGCAGGAGGATCAGTGTAAGGTCACCTGTCTCAAAAGAGCAGATTAAGAAGACAGACCTCATGTTAAGGTTTTTACAATAATAAAATGAAAGACAACGAGAAGTAATGTGCAGTGATAGGGGGTAAGATTGTGACTCCATGTTCCAACTGCCCAGCTGGCCTTTAGTAGCTACAGCCAACTGACCAGCAAGTGAGGCTCCCTGTCAGTGGTCCCCACACTTGCTCAACGTTATTGTGACTCCTAGTAACACCAGAAGCTACACCCATATATACTCATCATATGACTTCTCAAATATGAGATAAACAAGAACAACAATGAACATGTCAAATTGAGCACAGAAAAAGACCTCAACCCTTCACAAAGAACTGTGGGTGACTGAGTAAAGCTGGGATGGAGAGTGGTTGCCTTTCCCAACGAAAAGCACACCAATTGGTGCCCAGTGCCAAATGGTCATCCCTGAAACATACATACAAGTAACATTATATGGACATACAGGTTACATTTAGTAACATATATGCATATACAAATACATATTTGCATGCATTGACAACTGATAAAATGAGGCCATGAACTTGAAGGCAAGTACAGAGGTGTATATGACAGGGTTGAAAGGAGGGAATGGAGGAGAGGAATGTTAGAATTAGAATTAAATCTCAAAGGTCAAAAAACAAAAACAGAATTTCTGGAGATGCCAGAGAATTTTAGTGGACCCTCGCATGAAGAACAGAAACTCTAGAGAGCGGAACAAAGCATCTGCAGTTTCCAAAGCTCCTTGTAGGTTTGCAGAGCACAGCCAAGCCTGAGAACCCAGGGCCACGCAGAGGTTCTGCAGCCTGGGCAGCTGCAAGGACCACATGGAGGCCTGGAGAGGCTGGTCTATTGGCACAGACCTGTCATCCTAGTGGGCCTAACCCAAGCCCACTGTCCCAACTACTCAGGAGGCTGACAGAGGGTTTCAAGCTTAAGGGCAGCCTGGACTACAAGATGCAAGGTTAATTCAAAGCCAGCCTGGGAAACTTACTGAGCCACTGTCTAGAAATAAAGTCTAACCAAGGCTGCTGGTATAGCTCATTGGCAGAGCACTTGCCTAGGATGCACAAGGTCTTGGGTTTAATCCTTGGTACTGACAAAAACAGCAACAACAAAATGTTAGCCCCAGCCCCAGAGTATCTGCTGCAGGGTGTCGGATTTTGGAACTTGTGTCCACATTTCTACAGAATGCTGCAGCTGCTGCTAGTCTGAAGCCCAAAGAATCATTAGCCCTTGCATTCAGATCTGTCCCTGTCTCATAAGGAGGCCATTACAATACAGCGTCACAGGGACTGTGGTAAAAACAAATGTAGGTTGTTCTTGAAACTTAGAGAGGAAGGACGTCAAACATGCAAGGTTCAGAGGAGCGGTGCCGAGCAGAGATGGCAACACACTGAGTTTTGAAGATACTCTTAAAATACACTTGCTTCAGCACCAAGGTCACCATAAGACATGGGCAAAAGCACCGACACAGCTTAGCTCCCTGTACGTAAGGGGAAGTGAGTCACTCAGGATCCAGAGCCATGTGCCCCCAACACTCCTCCAAAATCTGTCTTTTCAATGAGCAGTGAGGCTGTATACCTGCCTTTGATGAAAGATGCCCAGACATGGGATCTCAGATGCACAGCTGCTATATCCAGGCAGGCAGACAGTGCCTGGCTGGGCAAAGGAGAGCATCATGGGAGCCACAGAGTATCCAACACATGGCCCGGAGGGGCCAGCAGGTAGTGGGCATTGCTTGAGGAGATGTGACGGTATTTTGTAAAAGGGAATTATCACAGCTGAGTTCATAGAGAAGGAAACCAGGGCTCAGAGAGTTGAAATAACTCACTGCAACCACACAGCACATAGATGGCAAAGGAGTTAGCTTTGTCAGAAAGGTGTCTGCCTTTCGAGTGTGAAGAGCTGAGTTAGATTCCCAGAACTTACTCCGTGGGGGAACAAGGGGAGGGAGGGGAGGGTGCCACCAGCTAGGAAGGCAAAGACAGGTGGTTTGGGACTCAGGGTTGGCAAGCCTAGCCTACTTGGCAAGTTCCAGGTCTGTAATAGACAGAAGTGGCACCTGAAGACTAACACCTGAGGTTGTCTTCTGGCCTGCACACACACACACACACACACACACACACACACACACACACACCTGTACACCACATGCACACACAATAACTGATAATTGACAAAGGTGGTATTTGAATTCAGGTTTGTCTCACCCATGTCTCTTCCTAACATCCTACACTGCCCAACAGGCTAGAGGAGGAGTTCACTGAGAGAGCTTTGCATGTTCACAGGCTGAGGAATTGGCTCAGTGGGTAAAGCACAAGCTTGAGCCCCACAAGCTTGAGCACTGATGTTCCCATCCTCCAATCCCAAATCAAAGCCAGATGGGGGCGGTAGCCTGCCTGTCCTGCCCGTAATTCCAGTGTTCAGCGTCAGAGATGGGGAACCCCTGCCCCTGCAGCAAGCTGGCCACATTATCTAAAACCACGAGCTCAGGTTCACTGGGACTTTCTGCCTTTCTGGATAAGGGGGACAGTAATAGAGAAAAACACTTGGCGTCAACTTCTGGCCTCCACACACAAACACACATGCATACAGAGGCCACATACATACATGTGCCAAAAACAAAACAAATAATGTTTTCATTAAAAAGAAACCCTGCTTGATTTCCACCAATCCTAGAAACCCCTTCGGAAAGAAGGAATTCAAACCCTTGATTCTTTATCTGATTCCCCAACAGTGGCCAAGTAGCCAAGGATGCCAGAAAGAATGCTGCTTCTGAACCAGCCAAGGTCTGCCCTTGAACCTCTGGCTCCGGAGGCTCTGGGCCAGCTGCGAGCCCCAGCACCTTGGCTCCAGCTGCCTGACTGAGGAGCGGAACACCAGGCCGGAGGAGGCCCAGGAAGAATGATGACAGCTTCAGTTTCAAAATAGATGTTCTGGGCTTGGCCTCTCCCTGCAGCTGCTGATGGGCAATGGTGCAGGTGCTCCCATTAGTCCAGAAAGGCAGCAGGCTCTGGACAGATGATCAGATTCTAACCAGTCCCAGTACGCCTCAGCTACTTGTCTGCTTGCTCTTAAGATAGAGAAACCATTCCACGGTGTGTTAGTGAGGATCCGTGGAGATGAGAAATGAAGGCTGTCAGCCCAGATCCCACCTTTCCTTGGCCTCTCCTTTTCCTGAAATGTAGCTGGCAAATCATATTGTGAAGAATTTTTATCCATTTTCCTTTTAAGGTGTGTTTGCACATGTGTGTACATATTTGTTTAGGGGTGTGCAAAAAATCGCCTGAGTATGGAGGCTAGGGAATGCCTTTGTCCAGTGCTGTTCTCAGGGATGCGGCCCACCTCCTTTGGACACAGTCACTCACTGGCCTAGAGCTCACTGATTAGAATGAGCCTCAGCAAGCCTCCTGTCCTCACCTCCTGTGTGCTGAGATCACAGGGCACATTATCCACACCCCAGCATTTTCACAAGGTGCTAGGGGTCTGACCCACCCTGTGTTCCTGAGGCAAGAGCTTTAGTGAGCTTGCTCCCCAACTCTCCTCTGTCTTCGTGAGATGTTTCCATCTGTAGTGGGGTGAGAAGCATTGCTCTGAAGTGCTACACCTGGAACTTGTGAGTGTAATATTTTGTGGGGAAAGAGTAAACGTAATCAAATCTTGATCTTGAGGTGAGGTCACCCTGACTCGCTGGGGTGGCTCCTAAGTCTAATGGCAAGTGTCCTCAGGAAAGTAAAACAAAGAAGCAGCCTGCAGGGGGCATATGCTCACAATTTCAGAATGTAGACGGCTGAGGCAGGAGGATTGTGGGTTCCAGAACAGCTTGAACTGCATAGCAAGAGCCTGTCTCCAAAAAAAGTAAGGCAGAGGAAATGTGAGGCAGACAGATCCACAGGGAAGGGGGTCACCTGAAGACAAGGAAGAAGCCGGAATCACACACCCACCTGTCAAGAGAACTGGAGAAGTGAAAAGACACAAGGATTGATCACTGAAAACTTCAGGGAGTGCGGGCCTACCTTGATTTCACTTAACCTCCTTTGCTTACAATCCATGCAGAATGTGGCAGTTTCTTACAGCATCCCTCGGGCATTCACCTGAGTCCTTTCCTGTCAGTCCCCTCAGCCTGTGAGAGAAAGCAGCAGCATCTTCCCTCACTTGCCTCCCAGCTTTCCTGCTCTCTAATGACTCAGAATTGACTAATATATGCTCTACTATTGGGCATAGAACTGAGCTTTACCTATTAGAAACCAAACATTCTTTCCCCTTTTACTTCCCATTTCCAGGTGCAGAAGACCCTCTGGCCTCCGTCTCAACACAAAGACCACATCCTCACCAGAGTGCTCCACACAAACACCCCATCCTCACCAGAGTGCTCTTCAAGCAGACACTCTGCCTCTGTCTCCTCTGTCTCTCTTTCTTCTCTCCTCTCCCTGCCTCTTCTCTCCCCACCCTGAGCTGTGTGTGTGAATGGCATGTGTTTGTGAGTGTGTGTACCTGTGTGTGCATGCGCATCTGTTAAGGAGAGGAGTGTGAATCCTGTGTATTAGGAGATATTAAGCAGCAACTCAAACCACAATTCATTAGATGGCAAAAGTCTCCCAGTGATAACAATGGAATAGATCTCCAGATACTACCAGGTTGCCCTGGGTTAGCAAACAGAAGATGCTAAATAGCCCTGGCTGAGTGGAAGGAAGGTTCAACACTTACAATCCTTGCAGTGTCGACGGCAGGGCGGGACCATTGTCATTGTCCATGAAGCCTAACAAGCAAGTGCAGCCCTCTAAGCTTATCCAGCCATTCCTGACTCAGAGAACCAGAGGCAGAAATCTGTCTAGGTCTGAACTTTTTAGCCCAGTACCAACCAAAAATAAATAAATAAATAAATAAATAAATAAATAAATAAATAAATAAATAAATAAATAAATAAAAAGACAGGAAAGATATATAGCAGTCATAGTTGATGACGTAGTAAGAATTTTGTACCCTTCTCTATGAAGGAATGGTAAATCATAGGAAGCTAGGGTCCAGTTAACATGCAGAATACCTACAAATCGTACCTGAGGAAGTTTGGAAAACTAACCCTCCAAGGTTAGTAATCATTTAATCATTTAATTAAATTACAGGGGCTGTAATCATTTAATACAACTGGACCATGGTCAAGCAAAGGAGGAAGAGTGATGTAAATGCCTGGGTCTGCAGGCGTGGCATCCCTACAATCTCAGGCGACAGATTATTCTAGGCTGAAGTTTGCTGTATGTTGAAGCTCTAGCATTCCAGATAGGTAGCTGGATCCAGAGATGGGGCCTCTGAGGTAGTGATGGTGGCTAAATGGGCTCAGGACAGGAAGGGCTCTAGTCTAGGGGCATCAGTGCTCTCCATGGAAGAAATGCCAGGGAAGCAGCTGTGTACCCTCGCACACTCCCTAAGAAAGGCCATGCAAGGGCACAGCAATCAGTGCCCTGTCTGTGAAGAAGGCCCTCACCAGAAGCCAAATCGAATGAATCAGAGCTATGAGAAAAATACGTTTTAATTGCCTAAGCCCCTCTGCCATTTCTTACATAGCCTAAACCGACTAATGCACAGGCTAAGGAGTCCAGAATTTCCCCTGATGGTCATCCACAGCCCATTCTTGGACCACCTGACTCAGATCCTTGTATGCAGTGATGATGCACCTCTTGGCTCTGAGCGGAGGCCTAGGACTCTGCATGTGCTTGCACTCGGCAGACAGTATCTATGGGAGGAGGAGACCAGGAGTTCAGAAGTTCAGAAACAGCCTTGGTATCTAGTGACATCAAGAACAACCTGACTGCATGAAATGCTGGTTCAAAAACTCAAGACGCAGCTGTAAAGTGGTTCCTGTGCAAGCACAAGGACCTACCTGAGTTTGGTCCCCAGCACCCATGTGAAAAGCCAGCCATGGTGACAGAGACTTCTTTTTCTTAATTAATTAATTTGTTAATTTTACATCCCAATTGAAACCCCATTCCCTCCTCTTCTCCCAGTCTTCCCACTTCCCCTGTGCCCCGGCCCCCTGTTACCCCATTCACTCCCCACGACTCCAACCCACTCTGGCACATCAAGTCGAATCAGGATTAAGACAAAGCAGCCCTGCTAGGGAAACAGGATCCAGAGGGAGGCAACAGAGTCCAAGTCAGAGACACCCTTGCTCCAATTGTTAGGGAATCCACTTGAGGACCAAGCAGCTTCATATTTGTAAGGGGCCTAGGACAAGTTGATTGTGGTTTAGTCTCTATGAGCCCCATGGTCCCAGGATAGTTGGCTATGTAGGTCTTCTTGTGATGTCCTTGACCCCTCCAGCTCCCTCAGTCCTTCCCCTAACTCTTCCACAAGGTTCTCTGAGTTCTGCCTAATGTTTGGCTGTGGTCCCTTCATCTGTTTCCATTATCTGATGGATTAAGCCTCTCAGAAGACAGTTATGCTAGGTTCCTGTCTACAAGGATAGCAAAGTGTCACTAATAATGTCAGGGGTTGGGTATCTACCATGAGGTGGGTCTCAGTTGGGCCAGTCATTGGTTGGCCATTCCCTCAATCTCTGTTCTATCTTTTCAGCTGCCTACAGATTGAAAAAAGATCTCCATCAATCCACCATCCTAATATCCAAAATATATAAAGAACACCAACAAACCAAATACCCCAATTAAAAGCTGGGGTACAGAGCTAAACCAAGAATTCTCAACAGAGGACTCTCTACTGGCCAAGAAGTACATAAAGAAATGCTCAACATCTTTAGTCATCAGGAAAATGCAAATCAAACCAACTCTGAGATTCTACATTATACCAGCCAGAATGGCTAAGATCAAAAACTCAAGTGACACACACTTCTAATCCTTTTGCTAAGGAGGCAAAAACAGGAGAGGATCTCTATGGCTCACTGCCAAACAGCCTAGACTAATAGCAAAATCATAGTCTAGTATTATTATCTGAGATGATCATAAAGGCAAAAGACGTAGGACCTTCAAAATCTCAGTGGGAATCCCATTAACCCCAAAGGAGCTACAGCTTTCAAAAGATGTCTCAGCAATTTTGAGTGTCAACTCCTTGTTTACAAATGAGTTGTGTCTTGGTTCTATTTGTTCTCATTGTAATAATATATTCTGATAAAATGACTTAGTGGGGGTGTGGTTTGTCTTAGTTCAATGGTGGAGTCTACCGTCTATCATTACAGGAAGGTCAAGACAGCAGGAACCCTCTTTTACACAACCCTCAACCCAAAGCCTAGGAACAGTGAGGCTCACTTTTAGGCAGTGTCTTTCCCAGCATTCTCCAGACCAGCCACAGGCCAATCTGATGAGGACATTCCCCCGCTGAGACTTTCTCTCACATGATTCTGGATTGTGTCAATTAGAACTGGTGATTAATTGTTGAGTGGTTAACCAATTGTTGACAATTAGAACTAAGCATCACAAATCATAATTGCAAAAGATAAGTCAGAGACAATGCAGTCATGAAGTAAGAGGAAGCTCCTTTCCCAGAGCACCAGACTCCATGATTTGAGGAGGGGAGGCCGCCCTGGGCCAGGCACTTCTTACACATACACTCCATCCACAGGCTCTCATTTTCCACACAGTGGACTTTGAAATTCTTGATACCACAGAATGCTCCCACAATCCCATCCTTCCTTGGAAGCTACAGTACGTGTACATGTGTGATGCTGTTCATGTGCACACACATGTAGAGGCCAGAGGATAGATAATTTTGTGTCATTCCTCAGGCACCATCTATCCTGGCAGTTTGAGAGGAGTTCTGTTACTAGCCTAGAGTGGGTTAGAAGAGCTGGCTGGTGACGCTGCCTGTTTCCAGCTCCTCAGCACCGTTTTACCAGCACCAGATAGCATGCTCACATTTTTATGTGGGTTCTTGGAAAAGAACTCAGGTCATCATGCTTGTGTGGCAAGCTCTTTACCACTGAGCCATCTCACCAGCCTGGCAGCTACAGTTTTCAATTTCCCTGATATGTACCTAAAAAGTATCACCTCATGATCCTGCCAGTGACATCACAGCCCCAAATGGTCAAATTCAAATTCATGGTTCAAAATTAAAGTGTAAAAATAAAAAATTACCAGAACTAGGAATGTAGCTCAAAATGCTTGAAGGCCTGAATTTGACTTCCAACATTACATAAGCTGGTTATAGGAATACATACTTGCAATCCCAGAATTCAGAAGGTAGAGGCAGGAGAATCCAAAATTCAAGATCATCCTTGGTTTGGCCAGCCTGGACTACATGAGATCTTACCTCCAAATTAATTAATTGAATAACTAAATCAGGGCAAGTCAATTTGGCCTGAGGGCTGTAGTGCGTCAACTCTGGAGAAAAGCATGAAGCCCACAATAAATGGTGGCTTTGATGATCCTGATGCTGACAGTGACATCATGCCGCATATAAGCACTTCTTTACATCCATCCTCTGCCAGCCACAGGCAGGGAGAGTAGCAGGCTCATAGGTGAGCTCAGAGGAATAGCCAGTGGGTCTATTATTGCAGAGTTCCTGTCCATGCACTATGAAAACTGGCAATCACATTAACCAAGAATAAAATTGTCTGCTTAGTCACTTCCGGCAGCCATCCCCACTCTGCTGTCATCAGACACTAACAAGCATGGCCGAAGGAAAAGGAAAGGTGGAAGGCCAACTAGTTTTAGGAGACACCCTCTCCCTGAGATTCACAACTCAAATTAGCCTATTAAAGACCATGTTCAGTCCTGAGTCAAGAGTCCTATTTCAATCTGTTTTCTAGGAGGACAGCTCCAGTGTTGGCTTCAACTCAGCTGTGTGTACTGTTTGCTCTTATAACTCTCTGAGCCTCAGTTTCCCCATTTGCAAAATGCTGACTGTCTTAGTTAGGTTTTTATTGCTGTGATCCACACCATGACCAAAAGCAACTTGGGGAGGAAAGGGTTTATTTCATCTTACACCATTTAGTCCATCATTCAGGGAAGTCAGGGCAGGAACTCAAGGCAAGAACCTAGAGGCAGGAACTGAAGCAGAGACCATGAAAAGGTCCTGGCCTGCTCCTCAAAAGAAGGCTTTTGAAGCCTTCTTTCTTATAGAACCCAGGAACATGTGTCCAGAGGTAGTACTGCCCACAATGGGCTGGGCCCTCTCCTATCAATCACTAATTAAGAATATGGCCTACAGCCTTGCTTACAGAACAATCTTATGGAGGGATTTTTTTTTCAACTGAGGTTCCCTTTTCCCAGACAACTCTAGTTTATGCCAAGTTGACAAAATGATATCCAGCACAGCGATAATAACCAGCACCCAACCCTGTGCTTGGTTGATTTGTGCCTACACCCCTGGGCTCCTACATGAAGTGACAGCTATAACGGTACTGCTGTGGTCTAAACATAAAATGTTCCCCACGGGCTTGTACTCCCACTGGCTGTAACTGTTTTAGGAGGTAGTGTAGACTTAAAGGAGTGGGGCCTGGATAGAAGGGGTAGGTAGTTGAGGAGAGGGAGTTATGGATTGTAGTCCAGACAGGATTCCAACCCAAGCTCTCTGCTTCCTGGCTGGTCATGTGTAACAAGCAGCTTCCATGGGCAGCTCCACTAACCCACATACTATCATTTCCAGCCAGGGTAGACTAAATATCCCTCAATCCAAGAGCCAAAATTAACCCTCCTCTCCTTCAATGGCTTTGTTTTAGATATCTATCACAGTGATAAGAAAATAACTAGTATACTCCTTATCAGTCTCATTAACATCTAGGCCTAGCAGACTTGGGAAAGTCAAAACTGAGGGGAGAATATGAAAGTGGTACCTCAGGGATTAAGAACCCTTCAAAGCCAGATAAGTCTTCTGGGTAGGGTGTTTGGTAGAGGTTGGTAGAGGTGAACTTAGCAGCTGGTTAAGTCCTAAATGCTGAGGCAAATCCAACATGATCCCAAGCCACTTGTGAACCAGAGTCAAACAGGTTTCCACTGAGTCCTCAGTCCATGGGTCTCTTCTAAGAGCCACAGGGCACATTCTCCAGGCACACATAATCCTAGCTTTCTCCAAAAGCTCTGAGTATCACACATAAAGGCCTTGAAGACCAACACAGGCCCTGGCCTAAGAAACAAAGAGTTGCAGCCACCTCCTCTTCTGGGCTATCACCCCAGACAAAGCCTGTGTCAGCTAGCTCCAGCACAGGACAGACAGACCGCAGGGAACTTGTTCCTGGTCAAAGCTATGGGCTTTGCAGCTCTTTAGCACTGGTCCCTAAGAAGACTGCCAACCCTGTGGGTCCCAGAGGCTACTCACAGACCCACCACATGGATAGTAAAGCTGCCTTTGGTACCAATGCAGATGGTGCAAAGGTCTTGCCTCCTGATCCTCTGCCTGCTTAAACAATAAGAACTTCAGAGAGGGGAAGAGAGAGGGTAAGAAAGGCTGATCCTTTTCTCTATGTCACCCTGTGCCCCTCCCTCCCTCCGAGATGCTGAAAATAGCCTAATTAGATTGTCCCTCTGCCTGAGTGCCATGGAGGTGACAGGGACAGAGGCTGTCACAAAGCTCACACACCCTTCTAGAAATTGTAGTTTTCTGGTTGGCTGTGGCTGATGATGACACAGACCCCATCCCTGCAGGACCAGGAGGAGGGACTGTCACAAAACAGCAGAGATGTAGTGCAAACAGCAGCAGGATGCTTACCAAAGCACTGAGCAAAGTCAACTGGGCCCGGTTAGGACCCAGCATGTCACCAAGGACAGCATCAGCCCCAGCCCATGCTCTGATACCTGATTGCATGCAAAACCAACCACTTAATGAGCAGAAGCATGCCATATGTAGAAGGCTAAGGATTGGACCAAGCTTGTCAGTTTCTTAGTACTTATTTAAAAGAAAAAGAGTACACCCTTCCCCAGCTCTGTGGCCCTGTCTGCTCACCCACCCCACCCCTCTCAGTCACCTTACTGTGGCCACACAGGCACTCCCACTTCAAGATTATGCAAGCCGGTAGCTATCTCTGCTACCTCTTAAACTAGTTTAAGTTACTTCTTCCTGGGACTTCTCCATAAATGAATCACCCTCATCAACTACTCCCTTCTCTACAGTCACTTCAAAGTCATTACTGAATGACTCCAGTGACACCCTTCTTTTCACCCACTGTCACTGTCTGTATATTATCCCATTCATTTCTTCTTAAAAACAAGCACTGACTATAATTAATGTGTGCGTGTGTATGTGTGTGCTTACTCCACCCATCCATGCAAGAATGTAAACTACATCAAAATCGACTCGTTGCCTCTCTACTTCGTTGTTGTTCATAATAGATGCTCAATAAAAACACTCTGTAAAGAAAACAAGAATTCCACTGGGGTTGGATTTCATTCAAGCAGACATTTGGCAGTTGAGGTCCTGAACCAGCATCTCCTGAACCAGTGCTTGATTTGTTTACCTTCATTGCTGTTCTTGTGATTAAGAAAAGAAGGAAGGAAGGAAGGAAGGAAGGAAGGAAGGAAGGAAGGAAGGAAGGAAGGAAGGAAGGAAGGAAGGGAGATTAAACACTGACAAAACCAATTTAAGGGTAAAAGCATTTATTTATTCCAATGTCCTCATCTTACAATTCACCATTGCCTGGAAGTCAGGGAGTAGAAACTTGAGCAGCTAGTCACACCACACCCTCCGCAAGAGCGGAGCACAATGATGGCTGTCTGCAGAGTGCTCAGGTCTAGCCAGGGCTCAGCTACCCTGGTGCCACCCACCATTACGGTGGGTCTTCCCATCTGGGATAAGCCAATCAAGAAACTCTCTCACAGGCATGCCCAGATACCCACTCTAGATGGGTCCTCATTGAGACTCACTTCTCAGAGGCTTCTAGAATGTGTCAAGTCAACACTAACTGCTACATACAGAGGGACCCTGGTTCCAACAATATGTGGTTTTCAGATTTTAGAAGTTAATGAGTGAAATGTTCAGACTCAAAGCCTGTAGTGTGCCAGCTCTTGTTTTCTTCTTCTTTGACTCCATGCACACAAACCTAAGAGAATGACGGTAACACATTTGGTACAGAGTCCAGTGCTCCAGAGAGTTTGGAGTGAGAGACAGAAGTTCTCTAAGAGCAGAGACCCCATGTGTACTGCCTCTATATTCACTCACACCTGGAGCAGACTGAAGCATGAAATGCACTGCACAAATACCTGCTGGTGGATGACTGAGGAACTTGAGGGGCGCCACAGCAGTGACAAAGCACCTAGCACAAGTGTGTTGAAAATATGGCAGATGATATGAAGGGAGCTAAATTTACCACTTGGGGGACAGAGTCACAAGAATAGCTGCCTTCAATTGCCCAAAGAACAGAAGAGAAGCAGGGGAAAGCAGACCGTGAATATAAGTGAAAGTGAGACTTCAGAAAGTGGTCAATGGCACCCAGCATGTGTAGCCAAGGAGGAAAGAGAAGGGGATATAGGTCCAGCAATGGCTGTCCCATGTCACCCACTAAGCTTCGCACATTGACAGCAGATTACCCATGGTCTCTTCAACTGTGTGTAATACAGGTCATTCATTCATTCCCTCACCTGTCCATTCAACAAATAATTATTAAGCTCCTATTATGAACCAAGCATCATGAAAGATACTGCAGTAAGATAACTAGGGTGGGTGAGGGGTGGGATAGACAGACAGTGGACAGATGGCCAGGCAACTGGACAAATAGACAGGTGGATGGATAGGACTTTCAAAGTCCTTGAGGACAGAATCTCTGTCACGCTCCACTGGTATTCTCTTTGTCCTTAGCCACAATTCAGAGAGACAGAGAAAGTGCTCAATAAATATTGATCAAGTGTCACAGACAGACTGATGTCTTGATAGGTGGCAGTGGAGTAAAGTGAGACCCTCTTCCCTTCCAGATTCATTCCCACAGTCAGTTCCCAATTCAGGTTTAAAAGAAGTTACTCAACCACATCACCTGTCCCCAGGTTGGTGAGGCCACTCTGGTCCCTTCCTTTGGGAAAGAAGGGAAAAGATCAGACAAAAACGCATTTTTCTTTCTTTCAAATTATGCAGATTTTCCAATGTGAGTCTCTTTGCACATATACTAGCTAATATAAGTTTGTCTGAAATCTGTGTCTCTTTGTCTCTGTCTCTCTGTCTCTCTGTCTCTCTGTCTCTCTCTCTCTCTCTCTCTCTCTCTCTGTGTGTGTGTGTGTGTGTGTGTGTGTGTGTGTGTTTTACTGCCCATCTGTAGTCTGAGCTGCAAGGAGACATTTGTGTGTGACTTTGAATCATAGAGGACTCCAACATTCTGTGATCCACTCTCTGAAATAAAACCTCCTACTGCTTCAGACCTTTCTCTGCTGATAGCCAAAGTCACCCAAGAATTTCCATGATTAGCAATACTTCCAAATGGGCAGCCATCAGGAATTGTCATGCCTGAGAGCCAAATGTCTGTTTGGTAAACACTTTTTCTTGATCCTTTCAAGTACCCATCCTTGCTGCCTTCGTTGTCAATAGTTCCTCTCCCCGCCCCCTCCAGCCCTGGGCCGGGGGGGGGGGGGGAGGGGGGAGTGAGGACATCACCAGAACACAGCTTCAGGGATTCCCAGGTTGGTATATGACCCTAATCTGGCCAATCAGTTACCCCAATGGCCTAGTGACGAAGACAGAGACAAAAAAAAAAAAAAAAGGTGTCCTCAGAGTTTTCAAGTAAAAGTTTATCTAGGACATTCATGGATAAGGAGCTGGAGAAGTGTGCTTTCTAGGAGCAGAAGAAAAATGTGGATTTAAATCCCACCTCCTTTGTCACTGGCCAGCTGTCTGACCTTTATTGGTGACTAAACTTCTCTTAGTTCCATTTCCTCCCTTATAAAATGAGCATCCATCCATATCCTGCTTGCAAGAAGGTCCCACACACAGTAGGTGCTTTACAAATGTCTATTGCCCTTCGCCACATCCAGCCTCTTGTTACTCTCTCCAGCAGCTGATCTCATAAGTCATGTAACCTTCTAGAACTCGCCAATCTAAATCTCCAGCAACAGCCTCTCATCTGAACTCCAGACTCATACATCCAACAGTGACATGGCATCTCTATTTGGATGTCTCCCAAGCATCCCAAACTTAACGGTTTCTCAAAATGAGACAGGCATCCATGCTTCAGAACTACCAGCTTCAGAAACAGTTCCCCTCGTTGCAGGGAGACGGGTCTGAAGGAAGCATTACACTTACGTGTGCACATGTGTACATGTTCGCCTGTATGGAGGCCAGAGGTTAACACCAGCTGTCTTCCTTAATCATGCTCTATTCTCTGAGACAGAATCTCTGACTTCACCTGGAACTAGCCTGGCTGGTTAGTGAGCCCCTGGATCCACTTGACTCTGCCTTCTTTCCAGTTCTGCAGATGTGTGCCATAGTGTCTGGCTTTTGACATGGGCTCTAAAGATTCTAACTCAGTACAGAAAGCACTCTACCCATCAAGCCATTGACCCAGCTCCAGGGAGATGGGCCTTAAGTGCCCTCCTTCTGTGGGTCTTAATTGTCTCACCCAGAAATTCAGGAAGCATCCTTGACAGACCTCTCTCCCACCCTCATAACTAAACATGACCCAGTCCTGTTTATTCTGTCTCTGTGTTTCGTGAATCTCTTTCTCAGCATCTCACTGTCAACTCCTAAATTCAGTCACTGTCTCAAGATTAAATTGCTATATCAATCCATCATGAACAAGATCTCTAGGTTGTTGTGGTTTGGGTACAAAGTGTCCCACAAAGGGCTCACACGTACACTGGTGATACTCAGGAGGTAACGTCTCCTTGGAACAGATACTTGGGTATGTCTCATTCTTAGCCTCCTTCCTGTCTCTCTGCTTTCTGTCCACCAAAAAGTGAGCAGCAGCTCTGCTCTGCCAGGGACTTCCACAGCCACGGTGTTCTACCTAAGCACGTGACACCATGGAATAAAATAACTGTGGGCTGAACCCTCTACAACCATGGGATAAAAGAAATAATTCCTCTCTTGTCTCTGTCAGGTATTTGACCTTAACAATATAAGAGTAACTAATTCATAAATCAGTCTGGTTATACCACTTCTCCTACATAAAGTCTTCCAATGGCTCCCCTGGGAGACTTAGAATAAAATAAAACAAAACTCCCTATCTTAGCCCAACCAGGGAATAGGTACTGATTGTCATGGAGGCTGTACCTTTGCCCTGCTTCTGCCCAGACTTTGTCAGGTATCTGTCTCCCAGGCAGGCTGCATCTAGTTTCTGGCTACACTAGCCTCCCTGAGCAGTCTTGTCTACATTGCTCCCCCACCCCTAGGCCTCTCTAAAACAGAGAAGTTGGTCACCAACCTGACATTCCCTTCAGCTGCTTGAAAAAGAGACCACATGTTGCCCCTCAGAGTCCTCCCCTCCAACACCTTCCCTTGCTTATAAAGTGGAGCATGGCAAACATGCTGACTTGCTCCGTGCTGTCCTGCCCTCCCTGCCTGCTGCCATGTACAGCACATCATTTGCCCAGGACACCCCTGTGACAGAAATCATAAAGAGCATGGCCAATGGTCTGTCTGAAACCTATTTATTAGCCCTGCTGCACAGCATACAGTAGATGTTTTAACTTCTTCTGGTTATTTATTGTGAGTACTGGTTATAGGTTGCTTTTATGTCCTCTGCCCTACAATAGGCAAATGTTGCCATGGCAGTACAGCTGGTTGTGTTTTTATATACAACCCAAATATCTCCATCTTGAAATATTTGAAATCGCACCTGCCAGGGCCAGCCCCGGGTGCGATCAGGTCCTGAAGAAGGGTGGATGTAAGAGCGGAGAGCAAGGAATGAGTCAGGTACTGGGATCAGGAGGAGTTTTATATCCTGACTGACTGACAGACTGGGTGCTTCTTTATTTATACAGAATTCTGTAGGCAAGGATAGATGCATGTTATTCCAAAACATATATCATATCATTTTTGTTCCCGGACACGTGCTTTAACTTCCTCTTGGTCGTAAGTTTAGTCATTATTGATAAACCATGACAGAACAGAATTATCTTTTTCAATCAGTTTTCCTCATCAGTCCCACAACCGAACTTTTAACAGTATTGCAGTTTCAAGGGCATATTTTGCCAAAGCATGACAGCCTGTTCTTAGCTCTTGCAGTTTCAAAGGGACTAGACAGAAAGAAAACATCCAAGCCAGCCTGGGCAGATTGTCATGTCCCAAGCAGTATAATAATAATCAGAGTGCTAATTGTCATTAGCCCAAGAAAAATCTTCAGGCCAAAGTTGCTGCAGTTATTATTTAATTTCTGCTATAATAAAATGTTTATATTTTATATATTTGGAGAATTTATTTATATATCTAATCTTGGTATCTTTTCTTCCTCAGTTATATGATTCCATAGTGGCTCTGTATGAGTTAACTTTTTCTAAGAAAGAGAAGTCTTAGGATTTTATTCTTTTATCATTTATCTACACTATTCTTTATCCATCTGTAGTAGGAAGAGGCTTTTAATTTGATCTGCTGCCAACTTCTCTAACCTACTGAATACAGTTTAGCTTTTCAAGTTTACTTCGTTTTGATTATTTTGTTTCTGAGTAAGTGTAAGGGCAGATGTGCCAAGAGTATGTTTGTTTTTGTCTTTTTTTTTTTTTTCAAGAGTCTCTTTGAATCAGAGCCTCATAAGAAGGTCAGTGCAGAATTACTTGAGTCACAACCTCCAGCGCATAAGGAAGAACTTTAGGTAGGCTCAGATAAGGATATGTCCCTAAAAGTGGGAGGGACATTCCTGGGGAAGCTCAGAAGAAGTACTCCTGCGAAGAGGCATAAATGACTCAAAAGAAAATTTCCATCAATCCAATAGCCTTAAGTTGTACAAACAATAAAAGACCACCAAACATGTGACACACAGAGATCAAGGCCAAACGAGTGGGAGACTCCTCCACAGAATGCATCACTTGCTTCGCTGGATCTTTACAAAGCAGCTGTGCTGGCTTTATGACTTTCACTGTCCCCATTAGAGATGGCTGTGCCACTCACCATCCTGCCCATTGTGACAACAGGGCAATGGCACTACATAAAGGCTAGAGGCAGACAGATGCAATTTGGAATCTAGATTTGGCCATTTCCTAACTTATTCCGCCATGCTTTCCCTCTGCCTGAAGCCCTGACACAAAACTCTTCATGACGGGGGGCTGAAGTCCCAAGGCCCTCCGAGAGGCCAACCCTGTAGGCTATGTCCCCTGCCTCCCACCCCATATGTTGCCCCAAACCTTCCCTATGGCCCTCTGTTACAACCACACTGGCTGCCTTTCATCTGAAATCTTTCCCACAAAGAAGTTTTTATACTGGCTGTTCCTTCCAAGAAAAATGTGCTCCCATTGCCAATTTAAATTTTATCGTTTTTCAGTCCGGTGTCTTAAGAAGACTTTCGGGTGGTCTTTCCAACTCTATGTTTCAACATTCTGCGATTTGATGGGTTCATATACCAGATAAATGGTAATTCTGCAGCATAGACCATGACCATAATGGTAATTCCCCTCTTTTCTCTGACAGATATGTGACGATAGTAGCCTAAGAGTAACTAATTCATAGATTGATCTGATTAAATCACTGACCGTCTATGACACCTTCCAATGACTTCCCAACTGGTCCTGATTGCCATTGAGACCTCACTTTTGACCCGCTTTTGCCCTGACTGTTTGAGAATCCTTCCTCTCTGATGACTCCAACTTGTGTCACATTGACATAAAGCTAGTCTGGTATATGTCACTGGATAAGTAAAGGTCACCATGAACCTGTCTCTGCAACTCAGTTGCCACATGACATCAAACCTGAGACATGTCTCTGACCAGCTGTGAGGACTCAATAAGATCTTTTACATAAAGGCGCTGGCATATAATGAAAACTTCTTAAATATGCATGTTATTATCTATGTGACGTCAAGGGTTCTTAATCACCAGAGAGTCTAACAAAACAGGTCAATTAAAAGAACTTTTTTTTTTTTCTTGGAAGGAGAGTCCTGAGCATTGGAACATCCCCCAAGGTTTTTAGCATAAAATTTTGAAGCACATTATAGACAAGACTCCCCAGACAACCTAAAACCTGCAACACATTGCAATCTTGCGCTGTCACCTGTTTGTCCACCTAGTCCTCTCATTTCACAACCATCCTCACGAGCACAGGTGGTGGCTATATTGTTATTGTTGTTGTTGAGACATGCCCAGGGTGGCCTATAATTCACAATCTTCCTCCTCCGCCTCCCAGGGACTCAGGATATGAGCAGGTTATGGATGGCTCCATGTTATTTTTTATGCACTTCAAAGTAATTAGTAAATATCAGTATATTGGCCCCCACATGCATTAGCATGCTTGTCATTTCATTAACTAGAGTTCAACATGTTTACATATTGTCTCTGAGGTAAAATATATTTAACATGTAATGTCCAAATCTTAAGTGTTCCATTCGGTGAGATTACCATTGTATATGCTCATACAATCCTAATCTCTATCAAACAAATGCCAAAAGTTCTCCTAGTTTTTACACCCCTTTTACACATTGCTAACCACTGTTTAGGGTTTTCCGTTCTACCTCAGATTACTTTAGAGTACTGTATTTCAAGTATTCTAGAGAAGAGTCTTTGTGAAGACAAGATTCTGAACCAAAAGCTGGGCAAGTTTGCACTCAGCCTAAGAAGCATCAGGAGAAAGGAAGGTGTAGGGAGCAGCTGAAGGGCTCTCTGACCTTTATCCAATGAGTCTTTACAATCAGAGGAGAGAATAAAATGCAGATTCCAGGACATCACTCCTCATTCAGTATGGTTAATGTTTATACCATTGGCCAATAAGAAAATTATGTCTCAAAAAGAGGCAACATGGGCTGGGGAGATTCCTGGGTCATCAAAGTGACTTCCTTGCAAGCACAGGACCTGAGACTACCAGAACCCACATTAAGAAGCTGGACAAGGCAGAATAAAGCTGTACTCTCAGGGCTATGAAGTAGAGATAGGTGGCCTCATTGGACAGAAAGCTCACTCAGTGAACACAGCTCTCTCATATACACATGAAAGGTAGAATCTGAATCCTCAGCAAAACAGCTGGGCAGGCTTGGTGGTCCACCTGTAACTCTAGGGTAAAGAAGTCAGAGATGGGAGAGTTCCAATGCCAACTGACTAAGTAAACTTGCTCACATTGGAGAGGAAATCTAGGTTCAACTGAGAGGCCTGACAGGATGACTGGGCTGAAAATGAGAACGGAAGGCTTCTAGTGCCAATCTGCACACACACGTGCACAAGTGCGCCCACACGCATGTGAACATGCACAACACATACATGCAAAAGAAAGCAAGGTAGATGGCTCCTGGGGATGAACACCCAAAGCTGACCCCTAGCCTCTACATGTAGTGCATGCATGTGCGCAGGCATCCATACACATGTAGAGGAACACTCTAGGCAGCATAAGATGAAGACAGTCACTCAACATGTCTCTGGCTAGCTACCATTCAGGTTCTCTAGAAAAAAATTTCCTTTTGAAGCCTTAGCCTTTTCCTCTTCTATAACTTGTGCTCAGGGTCTGAATTTAGGCATCAGGTTATACAATAGGAAATATCACAATACTAATGGCAGCTGCTCCTTGAAAGTGTTTTTGTTTTGTTTTGTTTTGATTTGATTTGTTTTGTTTTCTGACCCAAGACCCAAAGTAAGCACTAACTCCTCTGAGGCTTCTCAGTGTCCCAGCAAACCCCGCTTTGCCCACAGCTGCAGATGAAATGGTGGTGGTGGGAGGGACAGTGGTGGTGGAGACTATAATGAAGAACATGATGGCGGTGGCGATGCTGGTTTAAGAGTCTTGCAGCTGCTCCGGGGCCTTTGGAAGGGCTTGACTAAGGAGTTCCAGGGAGTTGCTTCTCCAACACTGGGGAAACCCAGAGCCTATGACCGATACAGGAGCTTTGTCCTTCGCCTCAGAGTCAGACAACCTCTAGGGTGCAATTTAGACACCAGAGCTAGTCACAAGATCAGGCTGCAGCCAGTCTCTAAACAACATCTTTGTTTACTCTCCTCCCTGACCTGACCTCCTTCTTTCTCCACAGGCTTCTGCCAAGGGCGATAGCCTATACATTACTGGCACATCAATCTCTATCTCAAACTTTGCCTCCAGGGAAACTGACCTAAGATTTCCCCTTTTTGAAATGGAAAAAAATCAGCTCCTAAGAGTTGTAGCAGATTGTGCACCGTGCCGAGTTCTAACTGGAGGAATCGGAACTAGACCCAAAGTATATATGCCAAACTCCAAACCTCTGATAGGATGTACTTCTAATAAGTCACAGTTAGGAATCCATATTGTATGGAATGGTCACAAGTACTAGATCAGTCATTCATAAAAGAGCTTTATAGTAATAGAAAGAAATAAAAGAGGCAAAGTACTCCCCCACAGATATAAGGTCAAATCTGATGGTAGGCTGTTTGGGCTACTCTTTTCTCACTGGGCACATAGCTGCACTGTAGCTCCCAGCTTCCATGACACTGTGTGTTGCTAGGTCACTAGTTATGGCCATGAAATTTTGAAGAAGGTGATTTTGAGCATTTATGAACATGGATTTTAAGGATCATATCATTAACACTTTCTTCATCCTTCCCCTGGTATTATGAGATACTCTCAAGGCCCTAGCATGCAGTTCCCAAAGTGGATCCCAAAGCACCTGCCAGGACACCACAGCAAACTCACAGTGGTGCCATGGGCTATTTTAAAGGTTTTAAAAATATTTGTTTTTATTTTTTGTGTATGTATGTATGTATGTATTATGTATGTTCTACATGTATGCCGGTGTTCACACAGGCCAGAAGAGGGAAGACAGCATCATTGTGACTACCTGGGTGGGTGCTGGGAACAGACCTCAGGCACTTGAAAGAAGTGGAAGGTGTTCTAAATCACTGAGACATCTCTCCAGACCCTTAAAGTCTTAAGGTCACAAAACAGCCGCTGTCTGGATGCTCAACTATGAGTGCAAGGTCACCCAAGGTTCCACATCTGTCACTATAGTCTTTTTTGATAACATCAAAAAAAGCTGATGCCTGATCACTATGATTACAAAAAGCATACTAGCTTCTACATTCTTACATATTTTATATTTGTTTTCATATATTTGTTTTTATATTTTTATATTTGTGAACTCAACTACTCAGAACAAATAATTTGTAACCTCAAAGTCAATATGTAAAGCCATGTCATTCATGAGTATATATGCAAATGGTAAAAACAAAATATGATTCAACCAGCATTCTTTTCCTAGCCAAGGGGTAGCCATCTGAGCCTGAGCCTTCTCATTCCAGATCTCATACTTTATTCAAGGGTCCTTTTCGGGACCTACTTAGTGGCGACAGTTTTGCATCGTTCTCTTTCATTTGATTTCTTCCTAACATAGGCCTCAAGTACAGTGCTAAAGCACTGCCCAGAGAAGGCTGTGCTGTGTCACTTACAGAAGCTACTTGTGTGTTCGGATAAGGTTTGCTCATCCAAATTATACTATCACTGGCTATTAGATCCATGTTCATAAATCATCAATACCTACTAAATAAGATGTCTTTACACAGAAGTGCACACAGAGCCAGGCTACATATTGAGCAGTTTAAAAAAAAAAGAAGAAGAAGAAGAAGAAGAAGAAGAAGAAGAAGAAGAAGAAGAA
>NW_026596415.1:2545211-2571275 GCF_907164565.1 Psammomys obesus
GAAGAAGAAGAAGAAGAAGAAGAAGAAGAAGAAGAAGAAGAAGAAGATTGAAGCCAGAGGACTGGGAGGAATGCTGTGAAATGCTGTTTTCTGGGAATGACCGGGCCCATTTCAGTTATGAACTACTGCATCCATGGTTACCTGCCCAAGTCCTGTACAATGAGCCTGTCATTCCATCATGGATGAGAGTGGCTTAGGAAGCCCTTCCCTTCCCCGATGAGTTCTTATAGTTAATGGCTGCTGAGGAAGGAGAAGTCTTTCTTCTTCCATGATGTAGCCACGGGTAAGTTGCTCATGCTCCAGAAACTAACTCCACACCCATGCTCATTTAAGCACCCCTAATTTAACTCAGTGGGTCACACAGTGATGGCATTAAATAGGGAGACTTGTGGGGCAAAAGCATGGACTCAGAGGGAGCTGGATGGGGAATAAAAGACAGTAATGGGGGCCAGAATATGTTGTACATATCAATAAAATTGTCAAAGAATAAATCATTTCAATGTCACTACATGCTCAAAGGAGCTTCACCTTGGATTCCCAATAGGCAGAGCATCTCTAGCTCACTAGTTCAGTGTTTGCCATGACCTTGGAACACTCTTGACTACAAATAAGGCTCTCCTGTAATTCATGAAGATATGCTTAAGCACTGATTGAATAAAACATAAATGTTCATCAACTCCTCAAACCTGCTTATCTAAAAGTGTTACTGTTTTGCCATTGGTTGCTGTGAAAAGAATAATGAGCATCATTTCAAGAATCTTAAGTGAATGAAGTTTGTGAGTTACTGTCCTGGAGGATGGCAGAGCCACCTGGATCATAAAGCGTCACATGGAGAAGAGCTTCTTAGCAGCCGAGAACACCTGCCTTGGACTGTCATAGCAAGAAGTAAATGCCAAGTGTCTTTGAGACATCCCACAGCTCGGTCTGTTTATTTTCTATAGTGCTAAAACTCACCCCAAACAGCGTCTGCAACCTCTTAGCCTTGCAATATAGCCTGCTCTGCTATATGTTACTTTCCTTGCCACACATACGTAAACCACCAACTAGGCGTGCTTGGGCCTAAGAAAATACGACATTTTAGGTAACTGGGCACATTAATTCAACAAACAATATCACTTTGGGCTCTGCACATGTAATGAGGAAAAACATGAACAGAACATAGGCACAGCTCCCCACTTTCTCTTCTATTGGCATATAAAAGGCATAATCAAAGGCAATGGATTTTCAGCCAAGAGACAGACAAATTGTGTAGAAATTTCTCTATGTTGAAACATTCCAACTTGGAGGGAGGTTCATTAAGATAAAATTTATAAGGCTTAGGAAGTAAACAATTCCAAAGTCTCATGAAGGCCCTGAATCAAGGTTCATAATATTTCTCAGCACCGTCCGTTAGCAATAACACCTTCTGGGGAAAGGAACCCACCAACCTGTTAAGCTTCTTAGAAGTTGTGAAGGATCATCAGGGATGTAGTCTTTGTGAGTCATCATCTAGGCAGGGTGGGCTTTTCAGTGATGTAATTGCTTTTGTATCATCCATGGTCCCATAATTAAACCCTCACTCATTCCCCAGTAAGTAACCTCCATAAATTCTGTTTCACCATATCCAACTTTGATAGAGTCACTTATCTGCTGTTGATGTCCTAACTGGAACAAGTAAATGTTTGCTCATACTGTACCAAAAAAAAAGTCACACAACACAAAACAGATAAGTACATAGAAGGTAGGCAGACAAGCAGGCAGAGCAAACCTGGGTGAAAGATGACACTTGTATAAAGGACTCAGGTAAGACCTTTAGTGAGGACCACTATGAATTGTATTGGCAAATACTAGTTGATGAAGGCAGTTGGGAAATCAGAGCTGGGATGATGAGGGCTTCAAGTTCTGAGCTAATTCTGAACTAGAAATAAGCCAAATGCCATCAACAGAATAGATAAATAATGTATGTATTCAGGGAACTATTACTCAGAAATGAAAATAACAATGAATTTATATACACAGCAACCCTGATGATCATCAAAGATGCCTTGCCAGTGAAAGAAGCCAAAGACTGAACATGCTATGACTCCACATATGGAATGTTCTTGAACAAGCAAAACTACTCTATGGTCACAGAAATCAGAACACTGGTCTCCTCTGGGGATTGTGACTGACTGAGAAAGGACATAAGGGAATGTGAGGATTCAGGGAAATGATCTTCAGCATGATAAAGGAGCTTGCTGCATGGAAAAAAGCATCTGTCAAAATGTATTAATTGCACACTTATTACGTGTGTATTTCACTGTATATAAATTATAATGCTTCAAACAAATTCTAGGCTAAAGATTTGGCAGTTGATGGCTTCAGAAGGCAATTATATGCAAGCTGAGTGGTTTTATCCCCAGAGGACTCAGTGCTGGGTGCTTTTTATAAAGCTAATTTTGGCACTTATCTTTTTCAACTTTTCTAAAGAACAACACCCCCCCCCCCAAATCACACCATTATTAAGCACTCCAAAATAATAGACTAAATATCAGCCATTCTGTTCAAAGCAGAGGCAAATGAAGGAAGGAGCTTCAAAGGTACTGTGCTTGGGGTCTCCTCTTCAACCCCATGGGCACTTTGAGAAACATTCAAAAGTTGGGGGAGGGGGTCAGAGATTCCAGGATGATAATCACTGATCCAAAAAAAAGCAAATGGACAATTGAATTTAAGTTGCACAATTGAGCACACCAAACATGGGGTGAATGGCATTCCCTGGAGGTGTGCAAGGCCTTGGAGCTTTGCTAGAAAACCAAGCAAGTCAAACAAGCTTGGGGAAAAAATTGCAAACGGTAGCTAGCCTTCAGCCATAGCATCCGCTCCAGGAGGAGTGATAGGGCCTGCAGAAAATATGGACACAGCCTGTTCAAAGGAGACAACTGCCACTCAGCACAAGCCCAGTCAGGCCAGAGCTGCGCGGCATATCCATGGTTTGGTGGTTTTGTTGTTTTGTTTTGTTGTTTTATGGTTGGTGTTGTTTTGTTTTTTCTTCTCGGGTTTTTCAAGAGAAGCCAAAACTCTGAAGTGTATATGAGTCCTCCCAGGCTTGCAGGCTGGAAATGGACTCAATTTTAAAAATATACTACATACTTCAAATCCACCCTTCTAAGCCACAAACTTGCAATTTTGAGGTTAAAACTGTTGCAACTGCACCTGAGCTCCAGGCTTCAAATTAAATGAGGCATGGTTACTGCTCCTCTGCGCCCCGATCCACCCAGGGTTCTGAGCTGCCTGCTCTGGGAGGCGGGAAACTTCATGGCTCCTTCCTCCCTTCTATTTCTCAGCAGTTATGCAATCAGCCTTGCTGAGACCAGCCCAGGCACAACTCTGGGATTGGTGCTGAGCTTTCTGCAGGCCTGCTCACCCCCTGACCGATGCACAGTGGCCACCACTGCAAAGCAGGAGGTGCACCAGGGCAGCCTACAGCCCCAACCTGCTCGGCACAGACGCATCCACGTGGATACCTAAGATAAAACTGCCCAATTAAAATTCTTGCTAGGTCTTCTGAGGCCTGGCTTTTCTTTGTAGATATGTAAACAGGAATGAAGGCTAGCAGGTTTTGATCTTCTACCTCTTAGATCCATCTGATTGCTTTGAGATATCCTCTGCAGCTTGGCAACTCTAATGAGAGAGCAGAGCTGCCACAGAGACCGGGGAGAGATTAAAAATCCTAACACCTCATTTCTGTGTGGCTGGGCAGCAGATGGGTGCTCAGTAGACACGCAGTGGAGAGCTATGACACCCGCCCTTGGACCAGTGTCTCTCCAGTGTGAGCCACCACATCCCACCAGGAAGCAACAAGCTGCCCCTTTGATACTTAAATGTCTAGTCCTACCAGGTGCCTATTAGGGGGCCTTGATGAGGGACTGCAAATGCTCCATTTTCTCCTCCACTCAACCCTGAAATAAGTAATATCGTTCAGAGGAGCTATAAACATACAGAAACTGAATTTCTGAAAAATCTAAGCTGAAGGAACTGGAGAGATGGCTCAGCTGTTAAGTGTGCTTGCTGTTCTTCCTGCCAACTAAAGTGCAGTTCCCAGCACTCACATCAGGCAGCTCTGTCACTTCAGCTCCAGGGAAACAAGCACCCCCTTCTGGACTCTGTGGATACCTGCATGCATGTGTGCAAACATATACAGAAAAACAAAGGAAAAGAAAAGGAATCCAAGATGAAGCTGGGGATGATGGTACATGCATGTAATCCCAAGCACCATAAGTTTGAAGCCAGCTTAGGCTATGTAGACCTTGTCTTGACAAGAGCAAAAGGATCCAAGATGAAGATAAAAACCAGGTTACTGAAGTCTACAGTGTGCAATGTTCTGCTGTGCTATGCTATACTATACTATTCTACATTATACAACTATACTGTACTATAGTAAACTATGCTGTACCGTACTATATGCTATGTAATACTCTATGCTATACACAGTATATGCTGTGCTCTGGGATATGCTGTTACACTGTACTGTACTATACTCCATGCTGTGCTCTGCTGTGCTGTGCTGTACTGTATACTATGCTATGCTATATTGTTGATTGGTGTAATCTTTTTGTCCCTTAGTTTCCCCAGTTATGAAATGGGATAATAACACGCATGCCTCCTTAATAGTAGCAAAGCAACACAGCAAGAGGAGTGCTCACTTCTTGCCAGTCCATGGCAGCATCCAATACACATTCATAGTCACTGCAATGCATGCCCTTGGGAAGGAGCAGATGCTGTTTGTCCTTTACCAAACAACCCTTTGCTATGGCTGTAAGAATTATGTCCAGAGACAGAAAAACTGGGAATCTGTCCTATATCCTGGCTCTTGTCCCATGACCTTGGGCAACCTTTTTCCTTCTGTGAGACATAGTTTTCATATCTAAAATGCACGGGTGTTGAGAAGATTATTGCTGCAGTTTATCCCCCTACCTCCTTTTTACTGTTATTGTGACTATCTAGGAACCTCTCACACTACCACTTACTCAAGCCTTTTCTTCTTATTCCTTCACTCAACATCAGTGTGGCAGCATATGCCTGTGATGACAGCACTAGGGAGAGTGTGGTAGGAAAACTGTGAGCTTAGGGCCAACTGGACTACATGGCTAGCTCAGGACTAGCCTGGGCTACACATTGGGACCCTGCCTCTGAAACATTTTGTTGAGCCCCAGCTATGTCAAGCATTCTTTCAAACAGGGATGCAGCTATGATTATTTTAATTTAATGTCTATTTCAGTCCCACCCTGAGCAAAAATATCCACAAACTCATGCAAAGATTAAGTTAATCCGAGGCGTTTTTAAATTTGTATTAAAATGAATGTCTAAATAATCAAAGAAAAATAGTCCGTTGAGATCTCCCTGAAAGCTGGAGTGGTCAGGGATGCAAGGTTGATAGTTCTGGACCCAGGGACTTGGGTAGAATCCAAGATGCCCTGCACGTGCACATGCAGTTCTGGATGCCTGTGGAGGGAAGGTTGACGTGCTCATCTCCCTCTCCTCCTGCCCACTCTGCTAGAGAGGAACAGAGTGACGTTAATTGAGTAATTATTCAGAATTACAAGAACTTTTTCTGTACCTGCAAGGAGGGCTCTGTCAGTTTGAGAGCATACTTCCTGCTTCTCTCTTTTCAATTCACAGTCCAGACTTGTTCTTCTCTTCAATAAAACAGTACGTTTGTTTACACCTGGGTGAAGATGTTTTCATCTTCAAAGAATATTATCAACTCACAGTGACCTCTCTGCATCTGATGGGAAGAGATGCTCATACTGCTAGACAGCTCTTGCTAAATGCATTTAACACGTTGTGCATAGTCAAGAGTGATGTTCACAGATGCCTTTGAAATAGTTGATTTAAAGGGTTTAAAGGGAAAACTTTTCTACCAATCAATTAAAAACTCCTAAAACTTCAGTAGAAAAATAGGTTAAGGACTTGAACTGGTAATTCACTGGAGAGGAAATATAAACAAGTAATCAGCATATGAAAAGATACTCAACTCCTGAATAATCAAAGAGAATGCAAACTAACACAAGAGGCTGTAAGGGTTTTTCCTTTTGTATCAAATTAAGTAAGGATTAGGGTGCCTGAGCAGGTGAAGATATTTCTAGTTGATGGCCAAGCCTTATGTTCCAAGTTTGATCCCTGGGACCCATAAAGTAGAAAACTTAATCCTGCAAGCTTTTCTTTAACCTCCACACACATGCCATGGCATGCGCGCACACGCACGCGCGCGCGCACACACACACACACACAGAGAAATAAAAGGCTATAAGATAATAATGCTTTATGCTCACTAGAATGGGAAAAGGACACAACAGCACTGAAAAACCTGGCATGGTGACATATGCCTGTACTCCCAGCACCCAGGGAGGCAAAGGCAGAGGCATCACTGTGAGTTTGAGGCCAGCCTGGTCTACAAAGCCAAGGCTACACAGAGAAACCCTGTCTCAAAAAACTAAAACTAAAACTAAAAACAAAACATGCAAACAAAAACAACAAATAAAAAAGAAAAGTGATCTCCCTTCAACTCTGGAAAACAACTTGGTATTGTACCTCGGGATCTTTGAAGGCGATCATAATCACTGAAGAATTGCCCTTCTAGGAATCCACCTGCTGTAGAATGCTATCCTATAAGCCAAAGAGAGATCAGCTCTACCTACTCGCAAGTGACCAGCAAGGTCAGCTTTGTGGCCCTACTGACATTCTCTCACAGAAGCAGGTAAAGTGTCACTGGACCCTCTCCTGAAACTCCAGATCATTTTCTCAGCACTAGTTGCGTTGGCCTCGGGACTCAGCTGGGACAAGGGTATCTTGGCTGAGAAAGGCTAATGGAAGAGGGCTCCATTGGGACAGCTATGGGGATGGCACCATCCATGCCAGGAAAACTTTCTGCTGCAGCTGCTTTGAGGTCAGCCACGCTACTATGAGCAGCCCTCATCCATGGTCTGTAAGTGAGCCCAATAAAGTCCTCTCGCCAGTTTCCCAGGCGGAATGCTGATGGAACTCTACTCTGGTTTGCCAATGGGAAACTAGTAAGGAAAGATAGACACGCTTTGCATGTTTGCATCTTCCCAGAGAGGAAATTCTAGAATAAGAATAAGAAAAGAAAGAATATTTAAAATACTGGGGAAAAAAAAAAACAAACAAAAAAACATGGCAGTTCAAACAGCCTTACCAGGCCACAGAGGAAGACAATGCAGCCAGTCCTGATGAGAAGGGGAGAGGGAGGGAGAAAGGGAAGGCAGGATTGGGAGGGGACAAGGGACAGGACTACAGCTGGGATACAAAGTGAATAAATTGTAATAATTTTTTAAAAAGAAAGTAGTTCTAAAGAAAAAAATGGAAGATGTTCAGAAAAAGCAAACAAAACAAAACTCCCAACAACAGCATCAGAAACATTTGCAATTAGACAGCTAGGTCTTCATTCGGAGTGTCATAAATATTAGAGTGCTTAGCACTCTGGATAGGGGGGACTGTCCTGAGCACTGGGTGGGGGAGGGCATTAGCAGCTGTGGGGACTGCCCTGAGCACTGGGGGCTATTTAGCAGCATCTGCAATCTCTACCTACCACAGCTGCCTTCTCAGTTCCAGTTACCATAACCACAATCATCTTGAGACCAGGCCACATGTTCCTTGCCTTGCAGTAAAACCTGCCCCAAAGTCACTGATCCAAGATTTAAAATTATCAAATCATCAAAATGTCCGACCACAACAAAAATAAGCAATTTGTGATCTACCAAGATGGTGGACTACTATGGATTTGTTGGACATGTTGCCTTTAAGGAATATTTAACAACACGGAAACCTAATCATAATAAAAACATAATTTTGGTTTTTTTAATAAATATGTTCTTGAAAAGCAGAACCCACCCTCCCAAAAAGAAGTTAAGGTAATACCCACTATAATTATCTCAGAGAGTGGAAGAAAAAGCATTCTCATTTTTATTTTCAAAACATCCAGTGGTTCTGTAAGCTCAGAGAAAGGATTCTAACAGTTGTGGCTCTGAACTCCAGCAGTGCTGACGGCTGTCTCTTACTTACTTTAGCCTCCTAATCGCTGTGACTTCATTCACCAAATGAGGTAAGTTTATGGCAACAGTCAAGAGGAGGATGGTACATGCTTCCCAGTGTGCCTGACAGATTGCTAGCATCCAGAAGAGGTTGATTCTCATTGATTGGTATTCCTTTTGCAATTAATATTTTTGTTTTTAAAAGTAAAAACAGCTGGGCAGGGTGGTACACACCTTTAATCCCAGAGCCCAAGAAGGCAGAAGCGGGTGGATCACTGTAATTTTGAGGACAGCCTAGTCTGCAAAGTGAGTCCAGGACAGCCAAAGCTTCACAAAGAAATCCTGTCTCAAAGAAACAAACAAAAAAGTAAAACTATACAGAAGAGCAAGCCAGGAGCTTCTCCCTGTGTCTGACACAGAGTGATTGCTGAGGTTGGGGTTTGGCACTGAGCAGAGCTTGGCTAGTGAGGATAAAGCCAGAGATGACAAATCTACCTGACATGGAACCTGCGTGGAAATGTTGCTTTGACTGGACAGGTTGGCAAGCAAGTGTCAAATCAAGATTACCATGTGTCAGCTGCCACAAAAATTTCTCTGCCATGTAGCACACACTTGCAATGTGGTGCCTTCTAAAGAGACAGCACAGCCTAACATGGAGATCCTCTGTGTATGTGGCTATCCATCTGGACTGAAGCCTGGATGACTACAAGTCCAGGTTCTTTGGAAAAGGACCTATGAGTCACATGGGTGCAGCCCTGGTATGCAGCATAAGAGTGCAGACACTGGATCGAGATCTTGCTGCAGTGTCCTGTAAGGTTATTTTCCTCCCTGCATCTCTCACATAGATGTGCTTAGAGACAGAGAGGAGCTATGAGCCCAGGAACAACAACAATGCAGAACAGGCCCCTGAAGGGAAATCCTAGCTCCCCTCTTCAGTGGTTATTAGAGACCACACTGATTACTTCATATCTACAGGAGGTGGACAATGGCCCTACTATGTGTAAAGAGTTTCAGACTGTGAAACTCTGCAGCTTCTGAAAGGCAATTTTAAAAGTAACTTTAAAAAATAACTTTAGGGTCGTTTTAATTTGCATTTCCCTTTTGGCTAATGAGGTTGAGCATTTCTTTAGGTGTTTCTCTGCCATTCGATATTCCTCTGCAGAGAATTCTCTGCTGAGCTCTGTACCCCATTTTTTAAGTGGATTACTTGATTTTTTTGATTTTTTTGTTTAACTTCTTTAGTTCTTTATATATAATGGATATTAGCCCTCTGTCAGATATAGGGTTGGTGAAGATCCTTTCCCAATATGTAGGCTGTCCTTTTGTTCCGAGGACAGTGTCCTTTGCTTTCCAGAAGCTTTTCAGTTTCATGATGTCCCATTTATTGACTGATGCTCTTAGAGCCTGTGCTGTTGGTGTTCTGTTCAGGAAGTTTTCTCCTGTACCAATGAGTTCAAGGGTATTCCCCACTTTTTCTTCCAAGCAGTTTAGTGTGTCTGGTTTTATGTTAAGGTCTTTGATCCACTTGGACTTTAGTTTTGTGCAGGGTGATAAGTATGGATCTATTTGCATTTTTCTACATGTAGACTTCCAGTTAAACCAGCACCATTTGTTGAACATGATGTTTTTTTTTTTTTTCCATTAAATGGATTTGGCATCTTTGTCAAAAAATTAGGTGTCCATAAGTGTGTGGCTTTATGTCAGGGTCTTCTATTCGATTCCATTGATCCATCAATCTGATTTTATGCCAGTACCATGCAGTTTTTAGTATTGTTGCTCTATAGTACAGCTTGAGATCAGGGATGGAGATACCTCCTGAAGATCTTTTACTGTAGAGAATTGTTTTAGCATTTCTGGGTTTCGAAATGCAAATCAAAATGACCCTGAGATTTCACCTTACACCCATCAGAATGGCTAAGATCAAAAACTCAAGAGACAACATATGCTGGAGAGGTTGTGAAGAAAGGGGAACCCTCCTCCACTGCTGGTGGGAATGTAAACTTGTACAACCACTCTGGAAATGAATTTGGGGCTTTCTCAGACAATTAGGAATAGCGCTTCCTCAAAATCCAGCTATACCACTCCTAGGCATATATCCAAAAGATTCTCAAGTATACAATAAGGACATTTGCTCAACCATGTTTGTAGCAGCCTTATTTGTAATAGCCAGAAGCTGGAAAGAGCCCAGATGCCCCTCAGTGGAGGAATAGATGCACAAATTGTGGTATATCTACACAATGGAATATTACTCAGCAATAAAAAAACAAGGAAATCATGAAATTTGCAGCTAAATGGTGGGATCTGGAAAAGATCATCCTGAGTGAGCTGTCCCAGAAGCAGAAAGATGCACACAGTATATACTCACTCATATAGACATATAATATAGGATAAACCTACGAAAATCTGTACACCTAAAGAAACTAATCAAGAGGAAGGACTCTTGCTAAAAAGCTCAATTCCTATCCAGAAAGGCAAAGAGGCTGGTCATCAGAAGAAGGAGAAAAGAGGGAACAAGTCAGGAGCCTGACACAGAGAACCTCTAAAAAGCTCTGCCCTGCAGACTATCAATGTAGATGCTGAGACTTATGGGCAACCTTTAGGCAGAGTGCCCAAAAGTGGAATTCCACTTTCATAAGTGGAATCTTATGAAAGAAGTGGGAAACAGTAAGATCTGGAGAGGACAGGAACTCTACAAGGAGAGCAACAGAACCAAAAAATCTGAGCATAGGGGTCTTTCCTGAGACTGATACTCCAACCAAGGACTATGCATGGAGATAACCTAAGACCCCTGCACAGATGTAGCCCGTGGCAGTTCAGTGTCCAAGTGGGTTCTATTGTAATAGGAACAGGGATTGTCTCTGACATGAACTGATTGGCCTGTTCTTTACTTACCTCCCCCTGTGGGGGAAGCAGTATAATCAGGCCACAGAAGAAGACAATACAGCCACTCCTGATGAGACCAAATTGATTAGGACCAGAAGGAAGGAAAAGAAGACCTCCCCTATCAGTGGACTTGGAGAAGGGCATGCATGCAAAGGGTGGAGGAAGGGAGGGATTGGGACTGGAGGAGGGAGGGAACCACAAAGGGGATACCAAGGGAATAAAGTGTAATTAAGAAAGAAAAAAATGTTAAAAAAAATAATAATTTTAGATATATGCCTAGGAGTGGTATAGCTGGATCTTGAGGAAGTGCTATTCCTTGTCTGAGAAAGCGCCAGATTGATTTCCAGAGTGGTTGTACAAGTTTACATTCCCACCAGCAGTGGAGATCTCCAGTATGTGTTGTCACTCTAGGCATATATCCAAAAGAGGCTCCAGTACACAATAAGGACATTTGCTCAACCATGTTTGTAGCAGCTTTATTTGTAATAGCCAGAAGCTGGAAACAACCCAGATGCCCCTCAACTGAAGAATGGATACAGAAATTGTGGTACATCTACACAATGGAATATTACTCAGCAATGAAAAACAAAGAAATCATGAAATTTGCAGATAAATGGTGGGATCCGGAAAGGATCATGCTGAGTGAGCTATCCCAGAAGCAGAAAGACACACACGGTATATACTCACTCATAGAGACATATAATATAGGATAAACCTACTAAAATCTGTGGTAGGTTATACCTAAAGAAACTAACCAAGAGGGAGGACTCTAGCTAAAATGCTCAATCCCCACTCCGAAAGGCAAAGAGGATGGACACCAGAAGAAGAAAACAGGAAACAAGTTAGGAGCCTCCCACAGAGGGCCTCTGAAAGGCTCTGCCCTGCAGACTATCAAAGCAGATGTTGAGACTTATGGCCAAACTTTGGGCAGAGTGCAGGGAATCTTATGAAAGAAGTGGGAAATAATAGTAAGAGCTGGAGAGGACAGGAGGTCCACAAGGAGAGCAACAGAACCAAAAAATTTGAGCACAGGCGTCTTTCCTGAGACTCATACTCCAACCAAGTACCATGCATGGAGATAACCTAGAACCCCTGCACAGATGTAGCCCATGGCAGTTCAGTGTCCAAGTGGGTTCCATAGTAATGGGAACAGGGACTGCTTCTGACATGAACTGATTGGCCTGCTCTTTGATCACCTACCCCTGAGGGGAGAGCAGCCTTACCAGGTCACAGAAGAAGACAATGCAGCCACTCCTGATGAGACCTAACAGACTAGGATCAGAAGGAAGAAAAAGAAACCCTCCCCTACCAGTGGACTTGGGAAGGGGAGTGTGTGGAGAAGGAGAAGAAAGGAAGGAATTGGGAGGGGAGGAGGAAGGGAACTAGATGGGGGATACAAAGTAAATAAAGTGTAATTAAAAATAAAATAAAATTAAAAAAAAGAAAATAAAAGGCCAGAACCAGACTATGAGTGCCAATCTGTGCTCAGAAAAGGAAATGTGGTTTTCTTGAGCAGCAATCCAGTCCCAATGTGCTGCTGTCCAACAGAGCTTTCCACGGTGACTTAAATATTCTAATCTCATCGTCCAACAGGGCAGCTGTGAACTGAATACTTGGCAATTGGCTGGTGTGACTCAGGAGTTGAGTCTTTAATTCTATCTAATTTAATCAATTATTTCAATTGTTATGCAAGGTAGTTGGCTGCCATGTTGAACAACTGACTGACAGCTAAGTTGTGAATTCTGGACTATGGTGACCAGTCCATAAGCTCAGCAGTTAATGGAAGCGCGAAGAGCTGTGTGGCAGAGGGGTAGTGTGCTAGCTCACTTCTGAGAAAGAATATTTACTCACGCTGCCAGAACAAAGTAACACAATCCGGTGATACAATGGAAACTTAACTTGCTCACAGTTCCTGAGGCCTAGAAGCCCAGGGCAGAGTGTCACAGGTTGTCCTGTCTCAGTCTTCACTTGTGGATTGCCCGCATTTCTTTATCTTTCCTCCCTATGTTCGTGGATTAGATAAGGTAATTAGATAAGATAACCATACTGTATAAGAGCCTGTCCATATCACTGACTTCACTTCACTTAAATGAGCCCCTAAAAGAACATTTCTCCGAGTGAAGTCATATGGCAAGGTAAAGGGGATTAGGAGTGCAATGTGTGTATTTGAGGAAACAGGACACAATTCTACAACAAAGACCCAGCAGGATTTGAAAATCAGGATTTCTAACCCTAATTCTAAGCAAGATGCTGAGCTCTTGCTGTGGTTCTGGCTCTTCCCACCATTGCGGGCCTTCATGGCGGAACTGGGAAACACAGTGACTAGACAAATGGAAATGGAATAGATACATGAGAAGAATGATTTGGTCAGCTGGAAGACAAGATCTAGGAAAACAGGCAGAAACCATGATTGACCTTTGGGGAAGCAGAGGATGAGAGACTTTTGAGGCAAATGGAAAATCCTGAATGTGAAAGAATAGGCCAGAAAGCAGGCTGCAGACAGTATTCTTGTTGCTGGCCCGCCATCTCTCCAGAGAGAACAGTGCTATCCCCACAGCCCAGCTCAGCCCTACGGTCCAATCTCTACCGGGGATAAATTAGGGCAGAAACAGACTCTTGAGAGTAGTGGGAAGCCAGTGTGGGAACTCTGCCTCCTTATGCTCATTCTCCTCTTCCCCTGAAGTCACTAGAGCTCATTGACAAGTCTGGTCTTAAACAACTACACTGACCATTGCAGAAGTCTGATTCCTCCATGGCAGAATGAACACCCAGCCAAAATTAGCACACAGCTCCAAACTGCAAGATATTTGAGCAGTTTTCCAAGGGAAAAGAACACAACAGATGACACAGTCCAACAAAAGCAAAAACATTATATCAGATAGACTAAAATAGAGAATTTCTCTTTCACTGAAGATTTTAAAATAATGATTGAACAATATAAAATGAGAAGGAATTTCAAAGAAACTAGTTTAAACATTCAGAAATGAAAAGGTTGATTCAAAGATCAGAATGGATAAGTGAACTCAGATATGCAGAGCTGAGGAAGAAGTTAGTCAGTGGGAAGGTAAGACTGTGGAAACTTCCAGAAGGATGGAAAAGTGAGAAGATAAAGAAAATTAAAGGCCGAGTGATAATGGAGGAGAAGATACCACAGATTCCCAGGAAAGGAGTATAAATTAGGAGAAATGAGTGCCTGAAATAAATAGATAAAATGTTTCTCCAATTTTTTAAAAGTCTCTAAGACTAGAAATGAGAAAATGCACATCTAGAATAATACAAAGAACTTATCAAAGACAAGAAAAAATTCTATAAACTTCCAGGGAGAAAAGGCAGAGCAAGTTTTTGTTGTTGCAATTTTAATGGAAAGTCAGCTGACCCTAAAATATTTCACCAGCAATAATGATAAGGGTAAGAATATGTGAGATAATATTTTAGGAAATTTTAAAAGTAGAACAAAATATTATGTCAAACTTAAGTTGTCATTCAAATATAAAACTTTTTAAAATATAAAATATATTTTAAAATATAAAATATTTTTAGGCATATAATACCTTAGGTATTTGTCATAGAAGTTTTCAAATTAAAAATACTCTTCACCGGCTGAAGAGATGCCTCAGTGGGTCAAAGCGCTTGCTACACCAGTAAGAGGACCTGAGTTCAAATTGCCTGTCTTCATTTAGAAAACCAGGGGTGCCTATATATCTGCTTGTAACGCCAATGCTATGGAGAATAGAGACAGAAAGATCTCCAGGGCTTTCTGCCTGTCAGCCTAGCTCCACCCAGCATGGTGCCCAACATTCTCTTCTAGCTCCACATTAACACAGGCACACACACACACATACAGAGAGAGAGAAAGACAGACAGAGAGAGAGAGAGAGAGAGAGAGAGAGAGAGTCTTTTGGATAAATTAACTAAATAAAAGGAAATACACCTGCAAGAAGTTGGGCTAAGTGTGTAGATTGAAGGAATCAAAACCTAAGTAAAAATTGATGCTGTTTTTAAAGTATAATAACTAAGGCCAAGTTTTAAGAAAAGAAAGAAAATTACACTAGAAAAACAGAATTTTTGTTGTTGTTTTTCACGTTTTGTTTTGGTTTTTTTGTTTGTTTTGTTTTGTTGTTTTGTATTGTTTTGTTTTTTGTTTTTTGTGTTTTTTTTTTTTTTTTTACTGTGCTGAGGATCAAACTCAGGACGTTGTACATGTGTGATAAGCAAGTTCTATACCACTTAGCTCCATCCTAATGCCAGACACAGAGTTTACAGACTTCTCAGATTTCTTGAAGCAGTAACATCAGCATCACCTCAGCTTGAAAAGAAGCTCCCAGAGCATGCTGGGATGAAAAACATGCACCCACACCCACAGCAGGCTGGGAAGGAAAGCACGTGCCCACAGCCTGACGGGACAGATGCTGTGGTCTCATGAGACATAATAGATAACGTGACTGTATATTGAAATTCAAAAACTATATGGCAGCCTAATGGATGAGACAGTAGGGGAAGGAGAGACAAAGGGATTGGGGGGTCACACTGAGTTCTCACCTCACCAGAGGGAAGATAGAAGCCTTAATTTTTAAAAATGAAAGTGAGGATTAAAAGCTAAAAATGAGACATACTGAAATAAATTAAGATGGATATCCAGCAGTCAAAATAAATGAAGTATAGCCACAGACATCACAGATGGATTTTGGAAAGTGGGAGAAAAAGACAAGGAAGTCCAAAATATAATATGCAGCAGGCAGTGCACAATTTCAAAGAGCAAAAGCAGCCGTGGTCAAAGTACAGAGACTCAGGAGTACAGCAGAGGCAACAGGCATCTGAAGGATGAGGATGCGCAGTGGCTGACGCTGAGCCTTCTGCTGAGTTACATGATATTGTTGATATTTGAGTTTTTGTTGGGGATATGCTTATTGCATCATTGCACGTGACTCTATCTAATAAACACAATTAATTAGGCAAAAGTAAGCCCTGCGTGGAATAAGGGACTGAGACATCAACAATTGTGATCCATTTAATTTGTGCCTAAGACACAAAATATAATAATAATAATACATCTTCTGGAAGGGTGAGTTGAGTATAACAGGCACTCCAAAATCTTATGGAATAAATAGGAAACTACTTAGACCATGGTGTCAAAGACTAAACACAGACAAATCAGACAAGGAGGGTACATCTGCAACCTAGACACAGCTTGATGAAGAAGGAGCCCCTAAAACTGGAGAGGAGGAAGCGGGGTCTCGGGAGCTAGCACAGGGTAGGACTTGATGGCTGCAATGTGTAAGGTATCAAAATTGGTCGCCAGATTCCAGCACTTCCAAACAGAGCAGGAAGCACCCTGCCATTTAAAGAGCCTCTGTCTCCTCTGGTTTTGGTTCTCCACATCATCACAGGAAGGCTTCCCAATATACAGATGAAAGTGAAAACTGAGCACACAGCTCAGCTCCTGGAGCCTACTGTATAAACGCACATACCCAGCCCTCTAATCTCCAGATACCCCTCATTCTGGTTTGGGTTTGATTTTTATATATAAGGAAAAGATTCTGTTATATTGCAATGGGAAGAAAAAATGTAAAAGAAAATTCCTCACGTCCTTAGACATTTGATTTTTAAAAAGCAATCTACACTGACTTCAAACTGTAACTGAAGGTCAAAAATTCCTTCAGAACTACTTATGACATCATTTACAGTAGACACTAAGTGGATTATTCTGGAAACAGATACTGTTTTTAGTGGTTGTTTATAAGAGTTTTATGGTAGTGGTAATTCTCGCTGCTGGCCTTTAGTTTGTGGTTTGGATACAAAGTGACAGGTACATAAAATTATTTATCACATGAAGCATAATTAAATTCTGAGTGCTTCAGGTAATGCACACGTGTCAGTTACGATCAAAGTCGACTCCCTGGACTATGTAGCAGCTTCCTTCTCAAGGTAAGTGGAAACAAGGCCACACTTAGGAAAGCCTCTCAGCGGGAAGAGAAGCTAAACCCCCATCCTCCAGAATAAGCAGCAGGTGGGCCAAAGAGCTCTGCCAAAGCAACAGCTCCATTTTGGTAATGACAGTCAATGATGCTGTGGTCTAACTGGACAGCAAGCAGGAGTTCCACGGCCTCTTCTAGGGAAGAGCACCATGTGCCATCTGCTAGTTTCCGAGCACTTGCATCGTTTTCCCCCTCTCCCTTTCTTCATCTGTCTTCTCACCTCGTGGTACCGCTGAGAAATCCTGCTGCCCTCACCTCGTTCACCCACCCAGTTCCTCCTCAACCTTCACACTTAAGCTTGAGCGTCAGTTCCGCAAAATCTCCCCCAGGTTTCCCAAGTTAGTCTGTGTGCCATGAAGCACCAATGCTTCTGTCATGAGCTCTGAGACCAGGGCCATTTCTTCCATCTCTACTCAAAAGCCACTATCATCCTTCCAGAACCCAAGCCTGATAGAGCCTCCACTATCAGAAATGTGATCAATCTTCAACAAAGCAAACAATGATACCTTGCTTTGTGTGGTACCTCTTAAAGGCACACACCCACATGGCCTCGGCATCAGCAGGACACAGAGTTATGCTTAATTGCATGGAAGCCAAAAAGAAAAACAAAAAAAAATGTCCAACATACTGTCTGCTTACCGTGTCCTTTCTATCTCAATATTTCCTCCTTCTCAGGAGCTGTACAGTCTTCTCTTTATCCTCAGTCCCATCTCTCCCTAAAAGCCTGGCCAGGCCTACCACTGGGCATCCCCCATGGCATCTGCCCATTTCCACAGTGTTATTTAACTTTTTATGTTTCAGGTGACATTCAAGCCAGAGCCATGCCTGAAATCGGGGCAGTCACATTCTCAATAAGGATATTTTAGTGTCTTCCATTGTAACAAAAGGAGCAGGAATTCAGAGGTACATTTTAGAAGACTTGGAGTGATTTAGAAAGATCCTGAAAATTGAGAACAACTCTTTGGTCCCAATACATAACATAACAAAATTTTAGAGGATTTAAGCATCTTTCCAAATCTCACTGGTTCCATCATGATGGTAACAGAGTAAGAATTACCTAATGAACAGTGTTAGGGAGATGGCTGGCCACACAAGTCTGAAGTCCTGAGTTCAACCCCCAGGACCTATGCAAACAGCCACCTGTAGCAGTGTGTGTCTATAATTGCAGCAGTAGGAGACATGGACAGGAGGACCCCCCGCATTTGCTAGCCAGCCAGGCTAGTCAAGGCAGTAAGATTGAGAGCAGGTTGACTGAGAGACCCTGATTCAGAAAAGTAACGTGGGATATGTTTGAGAATGCACCTAACATTATCTCTGGCCTACACACACACACACACACACGGACACACACATACACTTGCACACACACACACACACACGGACACACACATACACTTGCACACACACACACACACACACGGACACACACATACACTTGCACACACACACACACACACGGACACACACATACACTTGCACACATACACTTGCACACACACACACACACATACACACACACAATCACACACACATGCACACACATATGAGATATTCAATCCCAAACCCTTCCAGGTTTGAAAATCTAAAGGACCATCTTCTTTAAAAGTTAATGAGATTTTTTTTTTCTAAAGCAATGAGTGGAAATTTGAGATAGGAAGGCCACTTGTGATTGGCTCCAATGTGTTGCCAAGTGAAACTGACTGAGAACCACAGCAAAATTGTGATTAGGGGATTCTCTGAACTGTCAGATTTAGTGATGAATTAAAGTTTAAATGGAAATTTCTTTGGGTTTTATGTTTACTGATGAAATAGTGTTCTGATAAATAAAGCTAGTATAACCTAGGCCGCTAAGTGTGCCTTTGAGTCCTTCAAAGGAAACTAAGACTCTTACCTAATATCTGGATCACCATTCATCCCATGCCTGCCCCTCTCCCACCTACTCAAAAGTTGTAGCTTAAACTCTCACATCTGATGTAGTTAGTCTGTATTAGATCATGTCTGTCCATAAGGCCAGGTCTTAGTCCCTCAATCAGTGCTTTTCCCTGACCACCTACTTCCTCCTTAAACATGTAGCTTCCATAAGTAGTTATTCCAACAGAGTTGGTAACTGTTCTGTGACATTTTGCCCTTGAAGATGTGACAGATGTACTTGAACAACACCTCTCTCTTGCATTAGATCCATTCTTAGTGGGAGTATCAATAAAGACAGCACGCACACAACCCCGAGCTGAGGAATGTATAAATGATTTTCAGTTAATAACGGTGAACACGGTGCTTGGTCGCAAAGAGAGTCAACAAATATTTATTCTATGGATGGAAGGATGAAACTTGGCTAACAAGACAACAAGTGTTAGAATCTCACCTGACTTCATAGCAACCCCAGAATTTTAATGCAAATATGGACATTTAGCTTCAGATAGCTATAGATGATATAGACACAGATAAATACAGATAGATTAGATATGGATAGATCTGAGTTGAGATATAGAGAGTCCTGGTTCTGAATTTTTTTTTACATGGAATAATTTAAAACCCTGTGTGGAAAACTGTAGTTAATGGAGACTTCACTTTGAGCTGAAAATCACTAGGTATGTGATTTCTTGTATATTTGTGAGCTACATTCCTAATTTTCAGAACATCTAAGTGGTTTGCAGGAGATCAAGATCCCTCTTGCCTTAATAGCTTCATGCTCCCTTTTTGGTAAGAACAAGTCAGTTTTCCTGCTGGTAACCACCCCTCCTCTACTGGACAGCACTTTAGTGGATAAGTCAACTAAGCCTGCTCTCACCTGGCCACAGAGGTGTTGAAATTTGTAAAAGCACAGACCTCTGACCCATAATGTCAACCCCAGGCATATGAGTACAAGGACTGAAACCAGACAACCTGTCACTGTCCTGATATAGGGATAATGGAGCTTCCCTGGTCCCTGTCCTGTTCAGAGTACATTCTTTAGCTCCTGAGAATGGCCAGTATTGGGTTTCCATTGCTTACCACCAACAAATCCTGACTATCTTATGCTGAAGAGCCTCCATCAAACCAGCAGTTTGATGTGGGTCACAATGCTTTTGGGATAAAATGATCCTTTCAGAGAGGTCACCTAAGACCATTGGAAAACACAGATATTTACTTTGCAATTAATAACAATAATAAAATTACAGTTATGTAATAGGAATGAAATATTTTTATTATTAGGGTTACCACAACATGAGAAACTGTATTAAATGGTCACAGCACCGGGAAGGTTGAGAACTGACCTTGACCCTCATCCTTTTCTGAGTTCTACTTCCTGGATTCTGGTTCTTGCAAGAAAGAAAGGGCACTTTCATGCCAGATTCCAAAAAGGAGCCTGAAGAAAAACGGCCACCCCACTAATACCAGGACAAGCCTAAGGAGCGAACTGCTAGGGAAAGTGACACCAGAATATATACCACCAATGTCCCAATTTAGCTTTTCGTCCCCTGTATCCAAATTAACAATACCATCCCTACGTAGAAGGACCTTAACAGCAATCTTGATGTCTCATAATTGCACAGGAATCAGTTATTCGTAGATAAAGTTGTAAAATCCAGTGTTTTACACATAGGTAAATTGCACAACTCACAACCATTCTCAACATGTGCAGATTTTACAGAGTGCACTCTGTCTGCAAGAAGAGCATGCAAAGTAAATAGATCTCTCCGTACCCAGATAACTGAGCAGCCTCTGTGCCAAAACCACGATGTCCCCTAACTCAGGTCTTGTACAGTCAGCCACGGCTGCTGTGAGTTCATGAACTCAATAGCCCAATCCCATTCACAAGATGCCGTTTCACATCAGTCCCCTGTGACCTCTGGCCTGGAGAGTTTCTGCCCCATTTTCCAAAGCATTCCCTGTGAAGGGAAGGAATGATGTAGATGTTCCCTTCAGTGCTGAGCACTCCGCAGGCTGAGTGAGACTGTCAATTTCTTAGGTGGGGAGGGGGAGTACTCCCACTTCTGCTGCTACAAAATCCATTCTCCAGAAATATGATACAATCCTCCAACCCTGTTGCAGGCTTCTCACCACTCACTGGATCACTTACTACTGCATTCACTATCCAATTTGACAGCCAGTGGCTATATACAGTTTTCAAGCTTAACTTGGAATTAATTAACATTAAATAAAATAAACAATTCATTTTCTAAGTTGCACTCATCAGGTGTCCATTGACCAACAGCCACATATAATTAGTAGCTGCCACATTAAACAGAACAGATGTAGAGTATTTTCATCACCATGGAAACTTGTACAGAACACAACTAACTTAGAGCTAAGTTAAGGATTTAGACCAGCTAAATCCTTACCAGGGTCTGTGAGATTTTTCCCTGCATCCCTCCTTCCAGAATCTTCAGCTCATTATACTATAATTCATACTTATTTGGTCTTTACTACACTGGCTTTCTATCCAGTTTTAGAATATGTACATTTTTCCAGCCTCAGGCCCTTTGCACCAATGGCTCCCATGGCTGGAATCCTCTACCACTCTTCTGTTGCATTTCTTCTTAACAATCATACCCTAGTTCAGAGAATGTCTTTTCAGGCACCTTCCTTTCCTTTTCAGGCACCTGGGCGCTCTACTTTTTCAATGCCAGGGCTTACTAGTAAAATTATTCATAATTATTTATTAGTTTACCTCATTATCTGCTTCTCATACACCACTCACACACATACACTCACACATGTACGCACACACACATGAGCGTGTACATGCTGGCACACATACACTTGTATGTGCACATGCACTCAAGCACGCGCACACACACACACACACACACACACACACAACTTCTTTATAGCCATATCCCCAATGTCTACAGTGGTGTCTGGCAGAGAAGAACTCGGGAGACTTCTTTATGGAATAAGTAAGCTAAATATAATGCAAAGCTGGGCCTAGCTCCATGGGACAACTCTCTAAAGACAAGCTAATAGAAATAACCCTACGGGTCCAAAATTGAGCTGAACACTGAGCCAGAAAGACGAGAAGAGAGTCTGCAAAACACTGGCTTTCTCTCCAATTCTCCCAAGATGTTCTTCACTTTGGCTGCTTTGATTAATTGCTTCAGAGATCCAGACAATGATAATGGCATGGATAATGATGGAAGTAAAAAATAACAGGGCACCAAGCATGTCCCCTGGTGCCCGGGCTCCTGGGAAGTGATGATCTATAGGCCAGCACAGCATGAGGATGGGGATTCATGACGTTTTTTTTTTTTTTTTTTCAGCAACAGCAGTCCCAGAGCACAAGCAGGAAGCCTGCCTCCCCAATTATGCACCAAATGAGGCTGCAGCTCCCTCCCAGTCCCTCCCCAAGCGTCAGAGGCTGACTCATGCTTCATGGGAAGACCTTTCTCCCATACAAGTCTGGGAAGTCAGCCAGCAGGCAACCGGGTTTCTGCCTACCTCCCAAACCCTGCAGGGCACAGCCCCTGTCTCTCACATAGCCTCCTTCCCTGTCTGTGACCAGAAGTGATCTCAGCTTTCTGGCTGCTGACAAAGGCGTGGGCATTTTCTAGACAGCCCTGTAGAGCCAGTGAGCAGCAGGCCCCTACAGCCTTCTCTTCACGTTGACCTTTTGGAGGGCAAGCATGAGCAGCAGACGCCATCTTTGAAATATCTGCCCCAAGATTTTAGACTTATCATTTAGGCTGTAAAAATAAGTATGCCTTGCGTCAGGGAAATGGCTTGGTTAAAGTACTTGCTGAACAAGCATGAGTCCTGACATTCAGATCTTCAGAGCCTGCAGAATGGGCTCTATAGCCAAGATTCCAAGAGGGCGTATTGGCCCTCCTGCAGGATCCCCAGAGCAAGCTAGCTGGCCAGCTCTGAGTCAAATGATGGACCCTGCTTCAATCAATAAGATGGTAGACTGCTGACAAACATCTCCAGCCTATATGTACATGAACATGTATGTATACATGTACATGTAACCCAACCTCCACCACATGTACCTACATGCAGGCAAACATGCATGCACACATACACACCACACAGAGAGACAAAATATGAGCATGTCTTAAGACTTGGATAAAAGAGAGTCCTTAGCAGTGCCCAAGTTTTCTGTCATGACTCCAGTGACCCTGGCAGAGTCCCAGCTTCTGCTGCTGTGGAGCCTGTACTCCACCAATCTAACTGCCCCAAGGGAGGAGTATTTTATTCATCCATCAACAAATATCCCATGAGTACCATATGTACATCAAGTCCTCACCCTTAAGGGCCTGTATTCTTCTGAGTTCATTTTAACAGACACACACACAACAGAGGCATTCTTTCTGCTATTATTACTGGACTCTTCAGCACTCAAAGGAAAATGAAGAGTAACCCAGTGAAGCCTGTCTGTGATTCATTGAACTTAGCAAGTGAAAAATCCAACTGGATCTAGTGGTGAAGGCCTGTAGTTCCACATACTGAGGAAGCCGAAGCAGGAGAACCACATGTTCAAGACTAGTCTAGACTAGAATGAGTTCAAGGCCAACCTGGGCAACTGAATGAGACTTTGTCTCAAATTTTAAAGCAAATGTTGGAGAACATTAGAGAAAAATCACACATTTCATAAGTACACAATAAGTATCAACAAAGTGAATAATCAGTACCCAAGTTTTGTTTGTTTGTTCATCTCACTTCCAGAGTTCCAGAAGCTATCTCTGGTCTTTTTATTCAGGAGCCTCCACCTGATGAGTTACACAGAACGTTCACCATGATTCCATGCTGAATGCAGATCAGCAAACAGCAGTACACCAGGAGCTGTGGGTCCATCCCATGTACCACCTGTTCTTACAAATAAAGTTGTTAAGAATAAAGTAACACAGCCACCCTCACTAATTTCTCTTTTATCTATGGCTGTGTTTGCAGAGCTAAGCAGCCACAAGGCACCACATTGCTTACAAACCCACAACACTCACTCTTTACAGTGAAGAGTGCTCTTCACAGGGCTCTTCACAGAGACATTTACACACTCCCTTTATAGGCCTTCACACAACGGAGATGCACAGCTCACACACGCTGGTGTCTCCTTTTACAAATACACGGTGTATTTGTGAGATCCGTTCATTCTGGTTGGTACATGATACTCCACTTTGTGTTTACAATGCAGTCTATTTGCTCATTCAACTATAGATGGATGCTTGGGTTGCTTCCAATGCAGGGATTCTATGAATAATGCTTCAGGAAATGTTTTGTTCATGTCTCCTGGCATAGTCCATCCACTACAATCACTGAACGGTAACCCATTACATTAGTAGATTATAACATATTTGCTCACCTGATAATGAATGTTTTGAGGCCACTGATTTCAAAAATAGTCTACACTGAAATTGCCTAAAAGCTTCAGAATAATGACCAAGTCCCATCCAAGCAATTGTAATTGATTTCATGTGGGATGACCATAGCTGTGGGCTTTAAGATTTTAGGAGATCTCCCATTGGCAAAGATGAGATGAGGGGGAGAAGGATTCCTTAGGTATCATCAATAGGAATGTTAATTAGTGCAGCCACTATGGAAATCAGTATGGAGAGGACTCAAAAAGACTCAAAGGAGAACTACCACCTGTATCTGACTTTGTCAATACCCAAAAGTGTCAAAATCACTTACAATTGAGATATTACCTACCCTGTTCACCAGAGCACTATTGCTAAGTTATGAAATCAGCCTAGCTGCCCATCAACAGATGAATGGTTGAGGAAAATATGATATAGTCAAATATTGTTCATCCATTAAGAACAAAATCATGTCGTTTGCAGGAAAACAGATGAAAATGAAGATCATCTGCTAAGTCAAACAAGCCAAGACTCAGGAAGCCAACTATCGTGTTTTCTCTCACTCATAGAATCCTTTCAGAGACAGAAACAGACAGACAGACAGACACACACACATGGACACAAACACAGACATGGACACAGCTGGGACCTGCCATGGTTACAAAGACACAAACATTCTGGTGGGCCTGGGAGATCACTCAGTATGTGAAGCCTTTATTCTGTAGCATGAGTAGCAGAGTTTGGGCCCAAATCCATGTCAAAAGCCAGATGTGATAGCATGCACTTTTAATCCCAGCACTGAGAAGGAGGCCACGGGAGGATCCCTGAGACTCGGTGACCAGCCTTCCTAATGAATCCCAGTGTCAGTAAGAGACCCTGTCTCAAAATATAAGAAGGAAGCATCCTAAGGAATGGCACCTAAGCATGACCACCCCATCCACATGTAAACACTCATAGATGTGCACCTGAGTTCATGCCCACAAGCACACACAATGATGCTGCTGTTGGAATTGCCTAGCTGAAGGAGAGACACATACAAGCGCACAGGCATAGGATGTAGATATGGATGAATATGTGAATGGATTAGCCTAGACTCCTGATTTTTAAATAATCATGATTATTAAGTTTATTAGTTCTCATGGCTTCATCGTGTAGCCATCCATTTTTGGGTGATTTTAAAAGATATCACACCCAGCTGAACTTTCTGACAATACCAAGCTATAAATAGGGCAGAAATTCTATCCCTGGCTTCTTGGAAAGCTTCAGTGATTTCTCTGAGGGGCATATAGTGGGAAACACCTCACTCCACCATGTTCTCTAACTCTGTCCCTCTTCACTTCACAGAAAACCTGGGCAATGTGGTGAGTCCTTTCCTTCCCAAACCAGATCATGTGTCTGTAAAATACAACCCCTGACCAAACCACAGCATCAGACTTCAAACACAGATGTTGTATAAATGACCTCACATATGTTTCCTTCAGCCTAGGCTTTTAAGACAAAACAATGACTTGCTAACATCGCTAGATTAAACTGTTCCTGAACCCCACCATACTTTTAGACATTTAGTTACATAGACAATAAATTCTATTCTCTCATTATTGTTAAGTCTGCTGCCAAATCAGGAAAGCTGCCTTGAGTAATATAGCATGACTCATCCTGTTGTGTCTATGGTGATGCATGAAATTAGTTTGGGGCCTTTTTAATTTGGTCAGGTAGAAGATATTTGGTGACTACTATGTACCGAGGACCTGTATCTTGAAAATAATGTAGATGCTCTTATATCACGATGGTTTTGCTGCATCGTGGTTCCATGTTGTCTTTAAACTCAGCATCTCAGGCTAGATCTGATAATGGACTAATTCTTGATACACCTGGGCTTGACCAGAGACAGGCACACCTCAGAGACAGGCACACCTCAGAGACAGGCAC
>NW_026596415.1:2571285-2609967 GCF_907164565.1 Psammomys obesus
CAGAGACAGGCACACCTCAGAGACAGGCACACCTCAGAGACAGGCACACCTCAGAGACAGACACACCTCAGAGACCGGCACACCTCAGAGACCGGCGCACCTCAGAGACAGGCACATCCAGCAGCAATGTGTTCGGGTGAGAACGATGGTTTGGCGACACTCACAAAGCAGTCCTTTGAAGCCTTCATGTTCACAGGAAGACTATCACTGAGTTAACTATGAGACTATGCCTCAAAGAGTTTCTGAAGCCCACTCCATGCAGATGGAGGGAAGGGATTACATAAGTGGATTTTCTTCTGGATTCAACATCCAGGACATGCTTCAGGACTTGTTTTAAGGTCTTCCACCTAAGGTAATCCTTATGTAACACAGGGCCACAGTGTGTCGCTCTGCCACTCACAGTTCAGCTTGAAATCCCTGTCCCTGTAACAAACAGGCATGACTGTATGACCCAAGCATACAGTGGGAGTGGGGTTCCTCAAGCACATTCACAAAAGACTTGGAAGGCTGTGGACCAGGCAGGCATGCATAGCAGCAGGATTAAAATCCAGTGATAGGAACCATGTTTCCTGAAAGCCTTTCTCAGCAGCCATGTGGAGGAAATGTGCTAGACTGTGAGAGATTAAAGAGACCATACCCTGGACAGAGAAGCCAGATGGCCCAACATGGTCAAATGGGCACCAGTCAAGCCCTGCTGAGAGAAATATTTCCTCCAAGTGGTAATTCAACGCATGCCTGCTGTCTAAGCCAGCTAGGATTGCTTTAGTCAAATACCATAAGTTGGGAGTATAAACACCAGAAATGTATTCCTCATAGCGGACACTGAGAGCCAAGACCAAAGCAATGACCAAGTCAGTTCCTGGTGAGGGCTCCTCTTTCTACCCCCAAAGAGCCACCCTCTTATTCTGTATGCAAAGGATGAAAAGAGGTAAAAAAAAAAAAAAAACCCAGTCCCTCTTCTTATACCCTCAGAGAAGCCCTGCCCTCACCAGCTATTTTCACCCAATTCCCTTCCTATAGCCCCTCTGAACAGGCAAAGTGGAGGTCAGGGCTTTGATGTGTAAATCTGAGATGGGCTTGGCACTCAGAAACACGGAAATGTGGAAAACTCAATTCAAACAGCTGAGAGGCTAGGAAAGAAGTTAGTAACTTCAGAAAGTTCAGAGGAGCTAAATCACAGACCTGCAGTGGAGCTGGACTCTCTCCTGTGGTCCATGAACAAGTTCTTGGGCCTCTTTGAGCTTCCTTTCCCCAACTTGCCTTCTAGGGTCATTGCCTTGGAAACTGGGACCTTGTATATGAAATGACAACAGCATGGCCCAGCACACCACGGTCAGGTGGATGGCACTGCCCTCCATCTGGCTAGACACAGCCTGGCCTGTGCAGGCAAGACAGGCAGAGTGCCAGGCCTCAGGGAAACAAGTTCAGCCATAGCATGAGGCCTCCATGCTGGGAGCTTTGCACTAGCGTCACCACAGGACAGACCACACTGATCCTATTTTAATTACTCTTTCCAGGCCAAGGCTCTGGCCTCTTAGAGTTCAGGCATAGCCGTGCTAGAATACAGAGCTTGCTGGCCAAGGAAAGCTAGCTCGGGCAAGTGCATGCACTCCCAGCTGACAGCTTCCCAGGTGGTGGTGCTCAGTGGAGGCCAGGACCTGGGGGGCCCATGTGGCTCACGGAGAGCAGTGACTGGAGAGCTCTAGTGCTGTGCACACCTGTGCTTTCTGGGGCCGGTTCCCAGGTGACTCAGGCAGGATGATGGGGGTCCTTCATTAGAATTCTGAAGTCTCTAAGGTCTCCACGAATCCCTTTCTTCAGCTTTCTCCCCTCCTGCCCTTGTTAAGCCTTCAGGGATGAGTTCCCTAACTCCTCATCTCTATTTTTGGTCACTCTGCTGTCCCCATGTGCACACACCACTGCATCATGCCTCTAGACCTAGGCTTTCTCCATCCCTGCCCACACCCACACTCTCACCAGCTGCTCTCAACTCATCTCCTCCAAGCCACATTCAACATCTCTGAGACAGCAACCTTGTCGGCTGTTTGCTGTCTCCCTCTATCAGGCTGCACTCTGATCTTCCTCCTGTCATGGCACACATCAAATGTGCACTGTCTGTTCGCATGCCTGGTACACCTGAGACACCACAACATCATCCTCCCCAGGGAGACTCCAGCATGGGAGCTGGAGCACAGTAACTGCTCAGCTAAGTAAGAGAACAAGCTAGGGTGTGCTGTTTCCCATCATCAAGAGGAAGGGCACAGCTATACACACACACAGTATACACACGACACACGGCTGTTAGCTGGAGGAGGCTAGCCCAGCTCAGAACCCAATCCTGCCTGACCTGGCTCCACCCACTTCTCCAGCCACATCGGATGTCGCCTCCAGAGCGTTCACATTTTCATCCTCCACACCACATCTTTGTTTATGTTGTTCCCGCTGGAATTCCTTTCCCTCCAAGTGCTCTCTACCCTCACCTGCCTGTCAAACTCTTGCTTAGGGCCTTGCCAAGGCAGCTCCTCCACTTTCAGGGAGCCTCCCTAGATTCCTCTCTCTCTTTTCTCTGTACTTTACTTGGGCCTGGCACCTTTTCAACTTGGAGCCCCTGCCATGCTGGATAGCAGTACTGGCTGTCTGTCTAGTCCTCCTGAAAATGAACTGTGGGAAAGCATCTTTGCCTCTTATGCATTCCTTGGAATATTCTAGAATACCCCAGCACTGAATGCACACTACACAGATTAGACACTCAGCAAGTAACCACCAGATTAATAATTAAGAGTGTCCTCCAGAGGTGACCTTGAACAGTTCATCCCACTGCTCTGTGCTTCAACTGTCTTGCTCACAGGATAGGCTGCCGACAGGCTTCCGTTAAGACACATTGCTTAGTACAGGGAGCATGACAGCATGTGGTCAATAAAGTCAGATGGCCTCAGCCTCCATGTGGGGCAGCTTTCTACACAAATGTCCAAAGACACTGATGGCATACTGATACTAAGGGTAACGCTGTTGGCAAGATGTATATAGGAGCCTATGGCTTGAAGCCACTTGTTCAATAAATGGTTGAAACATCAAGGTCACACCTGCATTCATACCTACATACAGTGAACATGTACACACACACACACGTACGCACACACGGACACACCATCAGCTTCAGTCTAAGGAGCATTTAAAATGATCACAGATGTGAACCTTGTTCCGTTTAAGTCATCACTGAACCTTTGCGGGGCAGGGACACATGAGCTCATGGCACACATGAAGGCCAGGGAAGAATGTCGGTTTCCTGCTCCGTAACTTTCTGCCTTATTTCCTTGAGATGGAGCTTTAATTGAGCCTGGGGATAAACTAGCAGTCTGCTCGCCCTAGTGATGGGCCTGTCTCTGCCTCTGACAGTGCAGAGACTACAGGCACACATACAGCCATGTCCAGCCTTTTCTGCGGGTACTGAGGATTGGGGCCTCATACTTGTGTACTGTCAGTCCAGAGACTGGGGTCCGCTTCTTCCCTTCAGGGCATCCAGGCACCGATGTGAAAGTTGCTGGACCTGAAGAAATGAAGCTTAGCCAGGCAAGTGGGCTCTGCAGGATCTCAGTCCAGCAGAGAGTACCTGGAGGGAGAGCATGTTCAGGGTCTGGCTCTACCTTGCTCTAGCTCCATGCTGGTTTCCCCGGTGCACAGTCCATGTGTCCATGTGTACCAAGTGCTCTTACCTACTGTCTTAACTACTTGTCACTGGATCACTGGCTACAACAAAGCATTAAACACTTTGTAAAAATGTTTTTGGAGAGAAAGGGAAGATAAGGAAAGAAAGAACATGCTGGAAAGAAAGGGCAGAGAGGGAAGAATGAAAGGGGGTAAGACAAGGAAGAAAGGTGGGAAGGAAAAGCGAAGAATGAAGGAGACAGGAGAGGGGAGGTCACAGGCAGAGGAGAGAGAACAAAGGCTGTGTTAGCCAATGCCCAGAATCTAGCAGAATGTTAGACCCTGTGACAGAGAAGAAGAGAACAATAAGCAGAAAATATTCTGCTTGCAGTCTAATGAGATGATTCATTTGCATAAGAGAACATAACTAGAGTTCAAGGCTGAACAAGATCAGGGCCAAATGCCAATGGGCACACCAGGCAAGTAAACACACAGGGAATGGGAGCCCTGCTCAGACCTATTTATAACACAGTTCTTCAAAGATTCCATAAATACGTAGTGCCGACTACTGTATAATTAGAAGCCGTAATTCTTACTCCTAAAGGGGGACCTTTGCATGTGAACAGTTAATTTTCAATGTAAACTCACTTTATGTGCTTGATTTTTAATTGTGAAAAGGGCATTTCTTAATTCAAAATAAGCATCATTAATTTTCTTTTCCAAACCCCATATTTAGGGAGCAGAGATTGTTGGCTTAAAGGTGAGCATGGGAGTGAAGCATGAGGTCTTCAGTCTACCTGAGGCTGCTCAGCTCAGCACCTCCCTGGCAGAACAACACCCAGCTCTTCCGACTTCCACCATGTTGCTCTCCTTGGGATCAAATTCATTATTAACTGACTAAAACATTTACAGGATCTCTTTTATTAAGGAGTCACAGGACTGCAGAGCTGAACAAATGAGCCAAACAGGATGTTAAAACACAAATCAGATCGTGTTCTTCCTCCAAAACAAAGCCTTCTCATAGCGTCCCACTGCAGTAAACCCCAGTTTCCTTCATGCTGCCTGTGAGCTGTGGCATCAGTTCTTCCTTTGTGACACGCTGGCCCTGACACCTGTGCTCTGCCACACTGGCCTGTCTGAAATCAGCTCCAGTAAAGCCAGTCCTCAAAGTCAACTCACAGGAGGATGAGAACCAACGTCAAGGCGCCCTGCTTATCCTCAAGTGCTTCCCCTTCAGGTGCAGCCAGCCTTCCGTTAAACATGGGTGTGGGCCAGTGACATGGCTCAGCAGATGGGGGTGCCTGCTGTAAGGCCAACAGGAGTTTGATTCCTGGCACCCACGGGAAGGAGAGAACCTCTGGCCTCCATATGTGTGTCGTAGCATGTGTAAGCCTACACATAAATGCACACAAAATAAATAATTTAAAATGCAATAACAATTTTAAGAAATTAAGAAGGTTGTGCGTGCTCCAACTGATGACCCTACACCCGTATGGGCAACACTACTTAAACTCAGTAGGTTATAAATAAATTAGTTTGAGTTTGGAGGTAGACGTGTTGGGGGGCTCTGGGGAGGTTGGAGGGAGTAGGTGGATGTGAATACAATCAAGATCCACTGTATGTATGAATTTTTTAAAGAATTAAAATATATTACTTTTAAAAGTATTTTGGAAAAATGATCTACACTGAAAATATACATTTTTTTCTTACATTATTCTATAAACAATATAGTATAACAACTCTTTCCATAGCATTTAGATTATGGCAAATGTTCTAAGTAATCCAGAGACAATTCCTGTAAATGCTACATCATTTTTTAGAGGAACTTGAACACCTATGTTTTTTGTTAATATTGACAAAGTATTGTAAAACTAATGTTCCTTGGGGAACAAGGGACAGCTCTCCTTTTTGTTGGCTAAGCTGCTGTGATAGCAAGATATCTCTCATGCAGCACTGTTGATGTTAAAACCGGCTGATGTAGGACTTAGTACTTCTATTTACTTCGTATGACAGAGTCACTTAGCCTCTTTGAACCTCAGTATGCTTTACTGTTGGTTTGGTTTTGTTTTTTTTTTTAAGATATATTCATCTCTTCTCCACTGACTTCCTGCCATAACTGTGGGACAATAGATGAAAAAAGATTTTTTTTTTAATGGTAAAAAGTGATTGCAAATATAAAATAGCGTTATCAGCAGGACTGAGTTTGACCTGGCAGCGGAGCATGGCTCAGCAGCCAGGCCGCAGGACATCTACCATGAAACTACAGCACGTCTAGCACACACTTTCTGAACCCAGGGCCATGCTCGGTGCACATATTTTTCCCCGGCATGGCAAATAGAACTCCAGGCTTCGGAAAGCAATTTCAGCAAGCCAGGAATCACAAGTCAGTCTTACTTCGGAGATCTTACCTGAGGGAACCGTCACGGGTACACACAGATCGGAAGCACTGGGAGGGAAGCCCATGATAATTTAGTTAGAATGGTGGGAATTGGAGGCAATCCACATGAGAAACTAGATCTGTAGACTGCATCCACGCAATAAACCACCGCAGCATCGCTTATATTGTATTAGACCCAAGAATTTTTTTCAAAGTGTGCTTCATGGGAACTGGAAGACCCAGAGAGGTGATTCAGGAGCAGATATGGACAGGAGAAGGAGGGTACTGGACAGTACCCTCTACTCCAGTTTCAGTGAAAGAGATTCTTAGGGTTGGAGAGGTGGCTCGGTATTTAAGAGCTCTTGCTACTCCTGCAGAAGATGGAAGTTTGATTCCCAGCACACACTAGGTAGCATAAAACTACCTTCAATTCTACCTCCAGGGGATCCAACATCCTCTTCTTGTACCAGCACCCATGTGCGCGCGCGCACACACACACACACACACACACACACACACAAATAAAAACAAAATAAATCTTAAAGCAGAAAAAGTCAAAGAAAAACTCAGATTACACCTGCGCTATAGACCAAATGCCTCTGCTCCCATCTACTCCATAAAACATGTATGCTGAAGCTGTCCTACCCTGTGAGCCTGAGCACCTGGCTGCCTGCTCTTTGGGGAGGAAGTGGATACTCTGGGAAGTGAGTCTAGTTGTCAGACATAGGACACAGGCCTTGAAGGCTAAACCCTGGCTCTGCCTCTCTTCTTGTCTGTACTTTCTGATCCACACTAAACTGTAAGCAACTCATCCCCCAAGTTCCCTCTTGTCTCCAATGACCGACCTCTAGCTTCCACCAAGATGGACAAAATTCCCTCTGAACTGCAGGTCAACACAAAAACCTCTTCCCTTGGACTGCTCCTGTCGAGATTTGTCACTGATGCAAGCCCTAACCCTCAACATAACAGTATTTAGAGGTGGGGATAACTAGGTTAAATGAAGCTAGAACTGTAATAAACACCTGATGTTTCAGCCCAGTCTATGGGATTGCATTGTAGTAGTCTGCTGTAAACTGCTGTTTATCGCCACAAAATCCCTGTTTTGAATCTTCACTCCTCAGTGTGATGATATTTGTAGGTGGGTCTTTGGGGAGGTAGTCAGGATTAGATGAGGTCATAATGGCAGAACTCTCATGAATGGTATGAGTGTCCTTAAATAAGTCACTGCCCAGCTTTCCTCTCTGCTCCCTGCCACTGGAGAAGTTGCGAACCTGCAACCTGGAAGAGGATCCTGACTAGAACCCAACTACACTGGCGTCTGGACCTCAGCTCTCCAGCCTCTAGAACTGTGAGCAATAAAAGTCAGTTATAGTTAAGCCACCCTGCCTATGTTGTTCTGTTACAGCATCCTGAACAGGCTGAGACAAAGCGCACTGAGAGAATCCCTCAGGAAATGATTCCAATGACAGTAAACAAGTTTTACAAGCTGCTGAAAGAAGTTTGCAGACCATCACTGGAGAAGCACAAATCCTGAAAGGGCCATAAATCACTAATGTGGAGGGGGTCTTTACAGTGTGATTTCATTTTGCAATGAGGAAAAAGAGGGAGTTAGAGAGAGAGGAGGAGGAGGGGTGCTTTCCAAAATGTCAACTATGTTTAACTAGATGGTATTCCATCCTTCCTTTTAATTTCTTCATTTGACTTACCTAAACATGTGCAGTGATTGCTGATCAATTGTGGCCTCTGTGAGTGAAAGACAACAATAAGTCAAGGAATCAAATATTCAATAAGCCAATGTCTTTGCTATGGTTTGCATGTAAAGTTTATTCCCAAATGCTTATAGGTTGAAGGCTTGACCCGGAGGGTGGCACTCCTGAGAAAGGATTGGGTCTCTGAGGGCTCTGAAAGCATGGTGATTGATTAAACCATCAGTGGGTTCATAATGTGATGACATGTTTGAAAAGTGATGGAAATCAGGAAGTAGGGTCTAGCTGGAAGTAGGTCACAGAAGACACTTGTGGAAAGAAATGCCATGCCCAGCCCTGTTCTCTTCCTTCTCTTGGTACCCTCACTGACACATGAGCAAGTCTGCTCTGCCATGCCTTTCAATCCATGATACTCAGTCTCACTTCAGAGCCAGAAATTCAGAGCCATGGTGACAAAGAGTCCACTTCACACAGTTCTGCCTGCAGTTCACCAAGAACACTTCAGGCCAGATACCTGGGTTCAAACCTCATCTGAACACTGATAAACAAGATGCCAGTGAGACGAAGATGCCACCTTCCTGTACCTGAGGGTTTCATGTGCTGTGTGAGGTCTCACAGTTCTACTTCACTGCATGGTCAAGACATTGATAAATGGATGTCTATAAAGTGATAAGAGGCAGTGCAGAGCAGCCACTGTAGAAAATGCTTCTGCTCTAATTTTGTCAATTCTCAGAGGACACCTCCTCCAGAAGTTCCTTGCCTGTTTTTTCTGAGAGGAACACCCCACATACACCATCTCTATGCCCTCTTCCCTTCTTTATTTTATTCCCAGCCCTTACAACTCCTTGACCTTGCATACTTTATTTACCTATACACTTTTCCTCTTCTCCATCAGTGTGTAAGTCAGGGCACTGTTCCTGACTCATGTAGGCTCAACACGTGGTAAGAGCTCAACGAACATTTGGGAAAGATGAGAAGGAGGGAGATGTCAATTCTGAGTCAATGGAACAGAAACACTTTGACAGTAATGATGGAGGCAACCGTCCTAACATACTATGAGTAACAACTAGGAAAGAATCAACCATGCATCTGCTCCAAGGCCCTGTGGGGGTTATCTCTGAGGAGGGACAGTGCCATGGGCCTGCAAGAGGAGATACACAGATCTAGTGGAGCGATTTGAGTCCAGCCTAAACAGGTCACAGAAAGTTCTCTAGACATTACAAGATCATTTAAATAAAGCAATTTCACCTTGAGTAAACATAAACCATGGAGCTGCAGTTTCTTCAGAATTTTGTATTATTTTCTGGCCTAAGGCATTCTATGTTAACTGCTCTCAACTGAAAAAACTCCATGTTTATGTTTGTGTTAGCAAAAGGCTGTGGGGATATGTCATTTAACAAAAAAAAGTCATTAAGTCCCCAAGACAATGCCTCCATTTTCCAGGGTGGACCAGTTGCACAGACCTTCAGAATACCAAGCAGCATCTTCTGAGGACATATTGACATGCATATGTTCCTCCCTCCAGTTCTGAGAATGGAGTAAATGTTTTGTTTTGTTTTCCTTCCTTCTGTGTGTTTCCCCATCTTTAGACTCTATTGCAGGAGCCTATTATAGTCCAAGCTACCAGAAATAAAGTTTCCTCCTCCTAGTGCTACCCAAAGTATCTACAGGTCAAAGGCAAAGCCAAGGGAAATGCTAGAAAAAGCCTTCTGGAGCCGTGGAGATGGATCAGTCTACCTCATGAAGCATGAGGACTTGAGTTTACCCCAGACACCCGGTAAAAAGCAGTGTGGCACACATTTGGAATCTCAGAGCTAGGGAGGCAGAGACAGAGAGATCCCTGGGACTCATTGGCTAGCCAGCCTAGCCTAATGGAAAAGTGAGAAGTCCCAAAGGAGCAAGTGATGTCTCCCCCAGATTCTTTCACCAGGTTAGTTCACTAATCCTGGTGCCCATATCAAGACTAGCTGCCCACAGCTTGTTAATTTATTTTTTTAGAGCAAGGTCATTAAAGATCATTTTCTAGAGTTCAGGGGTCAGATCCAGTGACTTTGTAAGTGAAGTTTTATTGGAATGCAGCCATACCCTTTTATTTATATTTGATCTGTGTCTTAATTCTTCTGCACAGCTGTAGGGCTGAGGAACCGCAGACACCAAAGGACTTGCCAAGTCTACAGAAGCTGCTCTCTCACCCTTTGAAACAATTTTTTTCATTAAAAAGCTTGTGGCTTGTCACCCCTGTTCTAGAGTGGTGTTGTCCAATACAGATATGAGAGCTATGAAACAAATCTCCAAGCAACCACATATAGAACAACAAAAAAAAGTCAACTTAATAAAATGCTTTATTTACCCCAGTATATTCAAGACAACACATAATTATGTTATTGTGACAATACATAATCACTTACAAAAATTAATGATGTTAGGTTGGGTAGGTGGCTCAGTCGGTACTGTGCTTGCCTTGTAAGTGTGAAGACCTGAGTTGCACCCCCAGAACCCAGATGGGCAAATTCAGGAGAGCCCAGGGGTGTAAAGGCACCCTACCCATACGGGCTCATGAAGCTGAACAGATGAATGTGGAGGAGAGTGGCATACAGAGAAGAAAGCCCCAGCATTGAGTGATAAATACCCAGAGCATGTGGCTGGCCTGCAGCATCTCGGCCCAACTGTTGCAGACAGTTCTAATTAGCACCCACTCCTTCAGCACACCCATTGCCTGGACCTGACCAACCTTATCCATAACTCTGCACATGTCTTCCTGCACACAGTGAAAGGGTCATCCTCTGCAACCTATGACCAAGGGAAGCTTGGCTTTTGATACACTGGAGCAGGTGGATTCCGGCTAACTTCCCCCTACAGCTGCTTCCACGTCTCTTCTGTAATACTCCACTTACTGGGCAGCTTCTGCCCCTAGTACAGCACTGCTCGCTTCCTCATCAGCATGGCCTCACTGCTCAGGACACTGCTGCCTAAGCTTCCACAACTCCATGGGGTTCATCTCTTTGAAATCAAATACTGAAGGATGGGCTCAGGGATCTGTAGTGAGAAGGTACAGAGGGAACAAAGCTATCATGTTTCTCTTCTTCATACTCTATTCTCTGTCTTGAAAGACTGCAAGATATAAAAAACTTTTCTAAACTCAAAGAGACAAAATTAGAAAATGCAGATCCTGGACCCTGACAGGGCTAAGATCTTCTATGAAGGAAGGCAGATGGGGTGAAGGGGTACACCACTCCTCTATACCAAGAAGCTACCTATATTTGGGGAGCTTGCCTGCTGATTATTTTTCCACATCTTCCACATCTCCCACCTCAACTTACATTCTTCCGTGTATTTCCTTTAAAGTAAAGGGAAATGTGTGTTTTCACTCATTGTTAAAAAGGAAGCAGTGTGATAGCATATACTGGTTATCCTGGTGCTAAGGACACAGAGGCAGGAGGCTTCCTGGGGCTCCCTGGCCAAAAAGCCAGGCTTGATTGGCAAGTTACAGGTCAGTGGAAGATCCTGTCTCCAAAAGGGGACATTACCTGGAAATGACACCTGAGATTGTTATCTAGTGGCCTTTACCTGCACACGCATGAATGTGGACCCACACATATATAAACACACACACAAACACACCAAAATAATTTTGGGATTGACTTTTTCCCAAAAAGGCTTCACAATCTGGTATGCATTTTACATCAATGGTTTATCTGCACTTGGACAGCCCCTTTACTGCCACATGTAGCTCTGGGCTGCCATATTGGAAAGAATGTCATCCATTGTTAAGAAGATGTCTCTCTCCATGCAAAGGTTTCACATCCTTATCTTCAGCAGGAAGCCACAATCAATGACCACTGGCTATAGAGATATAAAAAGCCAATCCATGGCTGCAATGTGGGTCTAAGAGTTATAGTTCATGCCCAGCTCTCCCCATGGGCCACACTGAGGTCAGTCTCCAATGAAGACCCTTCCCTTTTTGCCCCCTCCTGCTCTCTTACTACCACCCATCCCTTCCAGAGCTCTTCCAGGACTGTTCCCCCAGGAAGTGCCTTGCACAAGAATTCCCATTTTAGGCTTTGCTTCTATGAGCTTGTCTGGGATCAGGGAAATAAGAGAATAAATATTTATTGAGTATTTAGCATATGTCAGACATCTAGTAACTATTATCTTTCCCCAAAGTTATGAGGTTGGAAATATTATCCATATTTTAAAGATAAAGAAACCATAACAGCCAGGTGTGGTGGTGCATGTTTACAGTCCTAGAACTCCTGAGTGAGAGAATTTGGAGTTTAAAGCTAGCCAGGGCTACATAGTGAGATTCTATATCCCTGTCACATAATAATAATAATAATAATAATAATAATAATAATAATAATAATAAACAAAGGCAGGAAAGAACAAGAGGAAAGAGGAGTTAGAAGAGGAGAGATAGGGAAGAGAGAGGAAGGAGGGAGAAGAGAGGAGAGAAAAACAGAAGGAAAGAAAAATTGGAAAGCAGGATGAAGGAAGGAAAGTAGAGAAAGAGGAAAAGGAAGGGGGAAGCAAAGAACACAGCCATATAACAGCACACTGTAGGGTTATTTAACAGTAATACTTGTGAACATAAGCAATAATAATTAAATGCTTGAGGCATAACATGCATTTGGAAAAAAAGACAACATTCATTATGTGGTTATGTGATATTTTCCAAGTGTGACAATGAAAATTAATTCTAAAAGATTTAGGTATGATCTGAATGATTTTGTCTCTCCAAAATGTGTATGTAAAAATCCTAACCTCTGAAGTGATGATATTAGGAGGTAGAGCCTTTGAAAAGTTCCTAGACAATGAGGGCAGGACCTCACAAATGTCATTCATGGTCTTAGATGGGCAGGCCTGAGGAAGCCTGCTTGTCCCTTCCCTAATGTCAGGATGGTGAGAAGACACTGCTTTTTTGCTTATTCTCTCGCAGTATAGCCATGCTGGCCTGAAGCCCACAGTCCTCCTGCTTCAGCCTCCCGAGTGCTCGGATCACAGACATACACCATCATGTCTAACTGAAGAAGGCACCATCTGTGAAAAAGCAGGCCTCACCTGGCACTAGAGCTTGGGCATGTCAGCATCTACTGCTGTCCACTGGCCGTGTGTGGTTTATAGTTAGAACAGCCCAACCATACTAAGACAGCAGTATTCAAAAAGAGCATCATCAATGACTTTCTTTTGGCATTTAGAATTGATAGTTGTTCGTTTTCTTCTATATTTGGTTTGTCTTTGTTTTCCCACATCAGTAAGAACAGTGCCTTTTTACTGATAAGATTTGGCTTCACTGAATAGATTGACATCCAATATTTAAAGAGTTTGGTTTGGTTTGGAAATGATTGGATCAGTGCTCAAATTCCAGCTCTCTTAAGTGTTAATATCTCCAAACTTCAAGTTTTACATCTTTAAAAGGGACAAGAACCCACAACTTTTGGAATTGTCATAAGAATATAAATTTGCATTCAACATGCTTGGTCTACTGTTCTGGCACAGAGTGGGTACTCAATAAATGGGAGACCAGTAAGTAGAGACTAAACCATCTTGCCTCAAAGGCCATCAGTCAACTTCATGTGCCTCATAAGCAACTCACAGATTTCTACCACGATCTTCAAAATCCTTCAGTTGTACCAATTCAAGCAGACCTAAGGACAGCAGCAGAGGCAGAGACTGACAGTGTGAATCAAGAAAATGCCCCTACTCAGAAGGATCTTTGCTGCTCCCATCTTTGCATAATGAGACCACTTGAGTTCCATTTGTGGGAAACAGTCCTCCAGTTCACAGCTGGTCACTACCAGCTTCAGGGGGCGGGGAGTTCTTTCTTTCATGTGATTAATGAGACTTAAATTGGCCCAGTGACAATGACTTATCCTAAAGGCATCGAATATTTAACCCTGAGTTCTCCTTTGATAAAAATTGTCCAGGATTTTGAGAGCTATCATCTCAGAGTCCCGTTGATAACCACACTGGCACGCTTGCGGCTCCCCTACGTCAAGAACGAAGATGGCCTTTTCTCTTTCTGGCGCTCATGGAGAGGCAGAACCTGGCCTTTACATCCTTATCTAAAGGGACCAGATTTGTTTACGATGGTGCCAATAACTGTATTTGTATGTTTGTGTTTTGCACATCCCAGAGGTGCACTGTCCTGATAAGAGTTGGTTTCTAAGTGCAGTTCTTCCCTGCACATGAGCCTCAGGTGGATTTTGTACATAGACTAGCTGCTGCCCCCAGTATAGCCACAGACTCCCCAGAGGAAGTCTCAGTCCCTAATCATGTCCTCCCGATGTGGTCTCATAGCTCTTCTCGGTGTACTTGCTTTCCTAGCCCTGGGGTAGATTCCACTCCCTTTCTCACAGTTCTCCAGCAAGACAGAACTCTAGCTCCCAGTGTCTGCAGCACACTGAAAGCCCACTGTTACTTCCATCCCTGTCTTGTTCCTGTCCACTTAACAGTGCCTCCTGAGATCACCTCCGAGACAAAGGAATTGTCTCAAATTCTTGTCTCAGGCTCTGTCTGCTACTAGGGGAACTAAACTGGGGTGGCCCTGCTGGCATGTGAACACTGAAAAAATTCTTCTAACACAAGAAGAGGCAAGAAGGTGTGTGAAAAGAAAAAACAAAAAACAAAACAACAACAAAAAAAAAAAAAAAAACAAAAAAAACACAGGTCCCTTGCTACTTTCTGGCTGGAGACTGAGCTCTAAGAAAGCCCAGATGATGATCATTCCACAGAGATCCACCCGCCAAGACCCTTTTGGACCTGTGTCTGTTGCTAACATCGCAATCTCCATTTGCTTCAGTCTGGCCCCTCCTGGCAGCTCAGCATACAATGCTGACTCTTCATGAACCAGGGGTGTGGCCACCGGTAGAGGACTTCTTTGGTATGCACAAGGCTCTAGGTTCTATTCCCAGAACTACAAATTTAAATTAAAATAGAATTGCTTTGGGCTCAGCAGCATTCTTGGAAAAAATAATAAGAATAATAGAGATGTCAAAAGCTGACGTGTGACTGCTTGCTGTGCATCTGAGAATAAGCCCACATAATTACTGTTTTCATACTCCTGAGTAGAAACTGGAGACCCGAGAGATGGCTCCATCAACTGAGTGTTTACCTTGCAAGCACAAGGGCCTGAGTTTAATACAAGAACCTACATTTACAAAGCCTGATTTGGTAGCATGTGCTTGTAATCTCAGCACTGTGTAGGCTGAAACAGGCAGATCTAGTCACTAAGAGAGCCGGTGAGGAAAAAAACAGTGCATGAAGATGCTTGACATGTGCAAATGTATGTGCGCTCATGAGGAAAGCAGCTGACTAGAGAACAAGACAGCACAAAGTTCAAACTGGACAGTTCATTTAGTCAAAACCATCTATTGAATATCCATTAAGTGCCAGGCAGTGTGGTAGAGAGCGATATGAACTCCAAGATACTATCACATATAGTTCAATATCTTTGGTATTGACTGTATGTGCTATGCATATGTAAGTTCCCCAACATCTACAAGTAAAGAAATGTACTTTTTTTTCCCTTTGGTTGGGTTTGAGGGCTCTTTTAGTTTAGTTTAGTTTTCATTTTTTAGACAGTGTTTCATTATTTAACCCAGATAGCCTTGAATTCATGATTCTCCTGCCTCAGCCTCCAAAGTGCTAATATTTTAGGTATGTGTCACCATGCCTAGGTATGAGCTTACATGGCCATAACAGAGGTCCTGACTCAGTGTCCAACCAGAGACAAATTGCCTTCCTTCCATATACTCTGCATTAATCAAATATATTGTTACTATGATGAAATGCCTGAGAAAGACAATTTATAAGGTTTACCTCAGCTCACAGGTTCAGAGGTTTCTGTTTGTTGTCATAAATGTTCATTGCTTTGAGCCTGAGGCCAATTCAGAAGATCACAGTAATGGGGGCAGTAGTGTACGGAAGAGGAGGCTACTCATCTCCTCACTGTCAGGAAAGAGAAAGGGGGACAGGACAGAGAGAGAGAGAGAGAGAGAGAGAGAGAGAGAGAGAATCGAGGGGGCTAGAGACAAGATACACCCTTGGAGGGCACCTCTCCAGGAATCTATTTCCTCCAACAACTGAGCACCTCTTATTTTCTACCACTTTCCAACAATGACAACAAATCACCAATGTACTGACCCATTAGCTGGGTCACAGCCTTTATGACGACTTCCCCAAAACCCCAGCTTGAATTTTGTTTAAGTACTCAGGCTTTAAAACCTGAGTCTTTGGAGAAAATTTCCCATTCAACTCACAGAAAATTCCAAAGCTTATGCTCATCTCTCTGCTTATCGTTAATCAACCCCTCCTTCCTTGTTCCTGCATTGACTTGTTTATCCAGTCAGTTTACACATCTTATCATTTATTTATTCCACCTCATTTCACAAAGGATTTGAGGCAGCAAGCAAAATATAAATAAACAATCACACATTTAATACAGAAAAAAATATAAATTAGTACAGAGGTGTGTGAGTTTTTGGCATCTAATTAGAGTCTCTTCCTGAAGATCCACCCTTTAAATATATCAAACACAGACACACACACACACACACACACACACACACACACACACACGGCCTCCCTGTTAGTGAGCAGACTGGAGTCAATCTCCTCACCTCTAACTAGCCAACCAGAGAACTGCTTCCCCTAGCACACACTGCTTTCCATAGGCTACACATACACCTCTGTGTTTTTCAGCAGAGTTCTAGAGAAATACTCTCTCTCCCTCCCTGGATCTCTGGATCTGGAGCAATTACCACAATCCCTGACTGCTAGTAGCTGCCTGGCCATTTCAAAGAAAGAACTGTCTAGAAATTAAGTCAAGGGTGGACTACAAAATCTATAGATGAAGCAAAGTGAAACTCCTGGAAACACTGGCAATCTAGCAGTGTCTACAGGTCGGATATGTCCCAAGAAATTCCCCTTTTTGTTTATATTAGGCTTCTGCCACCAGGGCCTTCAAGTTCCTGACACAGTACATATGTCCTACAGTCCAAGATACGTGAAAGATGCCAAACTGGAGGTGAGAGTCTCAGTGGATTCAATTTTCTCCGTGCTCTTTCAGGCAGATGAAGCAGAATGGAAAACTGATCAGTTTACAGTGTTCCCCCGAAGCAGGAACAACCAAGCACTTTAGGGGAGCAAAGTTTTTTCCTGGCATGCACTTCTCAAAGCATGCTAGACTTTGTAGAAAGAAGTACTGGGTGGAGGACTACGGTCAGCTGGTAGAGTGCTTGCCTAGAGTTCAAGAATACCTGTGTTCAATCCCCAGGACTATAGAGAACTAGGCATGGGGGCACAATCCTATAATACCACCACCTAGGAAGTGGAGGGAAGAGGGCCCTAGGTTCAAGGGTGATCTTGGCTACATGGTAAGTTTAGGGGTAGCTTGTGTGACATGAGGCTTTGTCTCAAAACAAACAAGAGAAATACTGAGTGCAACAAAGTTGGTGACCTCATTGAGGGTCATCTTTCAAGAAATCCAATAAGACCACTGCTGCTGTGTTCTGCTATGGATGCCAAAGGAGTCACCTCAGACTTGCCCTTGATTCTGGGGGATTTGATGAGGTGATGTGGTCTGAGCATGTATGTAGGAACTGTTCCCTGAAATAGCCACTACTATCAGCCCTTTTCACCAACTTCTGAACGGCCTAGTCTTGTCTACCACAGAGGGAACTCAAGAAGCGGGAGCATCCTGCCCTCCAGGATGGGAAGTGTTACACAGATGCACCTGCACACACTGGGGCTTGTCCTCCAGAGTACCCCTGTTCCTCACCTCCCATCTCTGTGATTAACTCAAGCTGTTGTGATCTCAAGTTCCCACCAGGCTGTCACTGAACTGAGGATCTCAAATGGCTCCAGCCCAAGTAACAGATTGTTCCAAGCTATTTGTCCTTACAAACAAACAAAAAAAAATTGCACTGTCCCTTTACACTTGTCTTGGAGTGACGCCACTTTGGTAAAACCCATTCCAACAACGCGCTTCACTTAAGTACCACAGACAAGGGCAGGTTTCAGACATAATGTTATAACAATGGCACTGAGGAAAATGGGATTTTTGTTTTTGTTTGTCTTAGCTTCCCCAGGAATTCTGCCAAAGGTTTGACATGTATCACTTTCTATTGTCTGCACAGTAATCTAAGACACTAAGTAGTAAAACCATTTCCTATGAGAAGAGGGAAAGACTATATAACTTTCCCCAAACCACTATGGCAGCAAAGGGTTAGCCCCAGAGATTCCAGTTTCTGAGTCCCTTGTCTTGGCCTCTGCCTCAAAGCCTTGATGGTGAGTATCACAGAACCATCACAGGCAGAAGTTCTTGTCCAGGCTCAGTTCATCTAACCAAGCCTTCCTTCCCATCTCAGAAGGATCACGCAGGAACCATGCTGTTATGATGCGGTATTGGGTTTGATCTGGGGTCAGAGTTCAGGGGAAGGGCACTTGTCTAGCATGCGAAAGTCATGGGTTTAATGGTCAGAACTACAAAAATATTATATTGAGGATGGTCAATGTTTAAAAAGCCAAAATTATCTACTGCTTACCCTACAGTAAGAATTAGTTGGCCAGATGGGACATAAAATGCAACATCTCTCAAATTATTGTCTGTGGCCATCTGCATAAGAGCCAAATGGAAGGAGGATAAGCTTGTTAAGTATCTACCATACAGCCTGGGCTACAGACCTCCACTACTGCCCACAGAGAGCAGGGCTCTGCTGAAGCAACTTCTATTAAGAAAGAAGCACCTGCAAAGTCGCCAGCCCTCCACTAGATAGGTGCTGGTCACCACATAGCTATCATTGCTGGAGTATTCCATTGACCCTCGTGATAATGACAGGGACATGCAGATAGATGGTGGAGACTAGTTGACAGAGTGATAAATAGACAAACTAGATACAAACAACTACTTAGACCATGACAATTTCTCTGAGTAAATAAGAGCTATAATAAACCACAATCATTGGTCAATCATAGGATTCCATTCAAACTGCTGTGGCCTCCCACTGTATAGATTTCCATCAATCGGATTGGTATTGTGTCTACACCGAAGTTGTACAGAATGGTTTTTGTCATTATTCCTTAACAAGACAGTGCAACAGCTACTTAGTAATTGTGCCATTAAGTGTTGTAAGTAACCTACAGAGAATTTCAAATACATGTGAAATATACACAGGATATGTGCAGATGCTCTGCTATTTTGTGTATAAGAAACTTGATCATCTGCAGCTTTCGGATTCTAGAGCAACCAATTCCCAGTGAATGCCCAGGGACACAGTGTGCCTCCCAGTAACAACAAACTGGAATAAAAGTGATGGGCAACGAAAAGCCAACAGAAGAAAATATCCCGGCTTCTTTCTTTTCTTTCACATTCTTCTTCCCCAAACAACACGGGAATGTATTATCCCAACAGGTACTTACCAGTGTCTGTAGAGAGCATGATATGTGCCAGACATGGTGGGGGGCACTTAGAAGTGTTTAACATGCTCATAGAGTCTTCATTCTGGTTAGAAGGGAAAACAAACATTCCTGTGGAAGTTAAAAGGCATAAAGTCAAAGCAATTTAGCAAACAAAACCAAAGGGCAGAAAGAGAATGAAGTGACAATAAGCACATGCAGAGAGATAGGAAATGGATGAGACATTGTAAAAGAAAAATGGACACTGGGTGGAAAGATGAGCTGCGAACAAGCTGAGCTGGGCTGTGTCTGAGGTCTCAGGGTAGGGAAGGGGACTGTTGTGTGAAAAGGATGGCATGCCAGAGGGCGTCTGGGAGGGCATCTACAGCCCCACGATAGCTCTGGGCTCTCTGGGGTCCTAGGTTCCTTAGGAACAAGAACTGACTTGCCAAAACATACAAACTTTAACAAGGACAGCTTTCTCCTTCCTTTCATGCATGGGGCTCCACCACTTAACGGAGGTGACCCTCTCACGCTCGCCCTAACAGCGCCAAAGGCTCATGAAGTTCATATCCTCCATATTAGAAGCATGACATCAGCTCATCCAGGGGCGAGCAGTGGCCCCTCCCTGGCTGAGTTCCCCGGCATCCCCCAGAATGTCCGCCATTAGGTTTGGGTCCTGCTTCTAAAGTCCTATCCAGTACCAATCATCCAGCATTGTCAGTTCAGTTTCCAGGGAAGATACAGATCTTTGCCTAAACCCACTGGCTAGAGAACCATAGAGAACCATACCCATATGTACTGCTGCAGACTGAAAGCCTGTGCCCTGCTTCTATCCTCATATACTGAAGACCTAGTTCCTAACTGTACTTAGGCATTGTGAGTAGAAGATAAATGAGTTAAATGAGACATATAAGAAGAGAAATAAAACTCCTTTTCTCTCTCTTGTCTCCAAAAAGTCTCATAGAAACTCACCTGCCAATACCTTGGTTTTGACCTTCCAGTTTCCAGGTCCATTAGACAAAAATATTCTGAAGATTAAGCCACCTAGGCTATGTACATTGCTGTGGAAGTCCAAGCAGAGGACTGAAGCAAGGTGTGGAAAAGTTCATAAGCATTAACAATTACATAGAATATCTCCTGGAGACTAGACAATGAATTTATCCCTGTGGGTGGATTTGGAGAAGCTAGAGGATAGAGGACATTCAATGTTTGCTCTATACTCTTGACTTTTTTCCTGCATGTACACAATGACCTATTCAAATAAAGTAACACATTCATTTTTAAAGATGGGCTACCCAGAAATGGTCAGACTGCGTTGCCTGGAGGCCAAAGGAAGATACCCTGGAAAATTCCAAGCTCAACAGGCCATCTAAAACCTGACTCAAAAAGCTCCAACAAATATGGCCATAGGTCATTGGAAAGCTGCAACAGCAGGAGAGGCTACTCTTCGCAGAGGATCCACTAATTAGAAGGCACCTGGCAACATTTTCTGTGATCTCAAGAGGAAGGGAAGAAATGTGTAAGCCTTGCTGAACCCTAGTGAGGCCATGCAAGCCCGCAAATGAGAAAAACCATAGGGTGCCACCCACGGCTACCAAGAAAGGCCTCACATCTCAGACACGGAGCAGAGGCCTGAAGGGACAGCTACAGCCATGTGCCACTCAGATTCCTCAGGGTGGCTGTTTCTTTGGTTGAGCACCAGATGATATAACTAGCTTGTATTTAGAGGCCAAGTTATATGAAAATGCATATCTTTAAATGCTAGAATCACACTCGGGAGCAGCTCGTGGGAAGTGAATGTGTCTGCGGCAGAAGCAGACACATGCCTCCCGTCTTACTTCCAGCATATGCTCATTGTATGCGGGGGGGACAGGAACACTTGAATTATTTATGTTACAAGCTCATACTCTTGCCCCCCCACCACAACCAATTCTCTTCTCCTCATCCCTGAACTGAGATCACAGAGTTGAATTCACACAACTGAGAGACACTTATAGCTCACTGTACTCCACAGTAAGGTAAGAGAATACAGCACCAGCCTTGCCTGGCTCCTCCTCCAACCATGGAAACCTAGATTATTGTAATCAGATCACAACTGCTCAAGCATCCCCTGTCTCCTAGCAACCCTCAAAGGCTCTGGTGAAGGGTTGGAACAAAGATTTCATGGGTAAGGTAGTGGCAGCTGTGCTTAAGATTGCTGGAGCACATCTACAGATTATCATAAAGGTCTCTCTTACCCATCACCCCAACGACTCACAAGACTCCTGTTAGAAAAGGGTTATCAGGCTCGGGTCAAGAGCTTAGCTCCCAAAGTCTCAATTCTGAATTCTTTCAGAAGTCTTTGGGTCTTTCCACACATCTTCCTCCATAGGTCCTCACATCCCATGAAAGTTCCCTCTGGCCTAGCAAAGCAAGTTCTCTCCATCTGCCTTAGCAGCTTGCTGAGAACACTCTCCTCCATGGACTGATGGGACTACTCAGACCTCCTTATCAATGCATTGTACGGCCAATACTTCCCTGATGATTACTTGGTATCTATCCTCAAGATCATGCAAGCCAATTTTTGTTGGAGATGTGCTATAGGTTTCATGACTATGCCTAAATAAAGCCACAGGGAAAACACATCCCCATTGTCAAAGGATACTGCAAGGGCTGAGGCACAGGCCAAGGAGACCATGAAGACAGCATTGTCACATTGGTAAAATTGAATGGTATGGAAGTGGCTTGGATAGATGTCAAAATCCAGTTAATACCAGACAAACAGGATATCTGGAAGTAGTGTGGACTTTAAGCTTTCCCTGTAGAGTCCCCAGAAACCCGTACTCTACTTCCGATCACCACCTTGTTTTCTTCCTGTAGACCTCTCTTATTCTGCACAGCCTTGATGAAACTAACAAATAAAACATCTACCTCCCTCCAGGCTAAGGGTTGAGGATGTGACTTAGTGTAAACTTTCGTCTAGACCCTAAAACTTAAGTGGGCACAAAGAGAGAAAAATGACTGGAGTGATTCATGCTATTAAGGTATCTCTGAAAAAAAAAAAAAAAAAAAAAAAAAAAAAAAAAAAAAAAAAAAAAAAAGAAAAAAAAAAAAAAAAAAAAAAAAAAAAAAAAAAAAAAAAAAAAAAAACCAAAAACCTATAGTTAGAAAAGCTAGGGCTGAGCATGATCATGTATATTACTAAATGTCCATCACTGTGAAAAGAAGTAGCTTAAGAGAGGGCTTATTTTGACTTACAATTTGAAGGGATACAGTCCATCAAGGCAGCAAGAACAGGAGTTGTTCACCCTGTGACCACAGGAAGCAGTGAGTAAACAGGAAGTGGGTGAGGGTAAAACAGGAGCACCGCCTCCTAAAGGTTCTACAAACTTCCCTCCAGCACCTCCAGCTAGGAAACAATTGTTCAAACAGATGAACCTATAGGGGTTATTTTATATTTAAACCACAACACAGTGCATGTCTGAAACCCTGTAATCTTGGCACTCCAGTGGCTGAGACAGGACGATAGACATGAAAGTCAGTCTGCATTGTGTAATAAGATCATCCCAAACAGAGCAAAGGAGAAGAGGGGTGATAGAAAGGAGAAGCACCTGTGCTCCTGCCTTCCCAAGCTAGGACATTCAGATAGTTCTTAGTTCTAGGAAACCCACATTCTTCCAAAAGTTGGTTTGAGATTTTTTTCCCCTTACATTTGATAGAACTGATTTCTGTTGCTTGTAACTCAACACTGTAACATGGACTAGTAACTCTGAGCTTTGAAGGGTGAGGGCTACTGTGCAACAGAGAGGAAAGGGAAGGAAATTACTAATGGCTTTGGTTTTTGCTTTCTTTGGCAGCTGTTTTAAGGAATTTGGCTGAAAATTTTGGAATGGATGTAAGGCAAACTCCTTGTCAATGAAATCAACCTGGAAACAGGATGGATTGCCTTGGGACATAATAAGTTTATCACCACAGGAGATGATTAAGTGGGCCAGGTAAGCAGTAATCCACTAACATTTTTCAAAGTCGCTCTCAGAATAATACTTCCTCCTAGATATCAATAATTGCTACACCAGATGTTTAATAGATATATCAGCTTGAAAAACTAAAATAATCACACTTACAAATAACTTTGTTGCAATTTTTTTAGTCTCTCATTTATTTGCTCAAAGAACTCTGATTTTGCAGTTTTTCAAAGGACTAGTGCTTAATGTCACAGCCACTGGAAAGCAATACTGGATAGCCAGATTAAGCACTGAAGCATAGTAAAATCTTGGTAGACATCTAACAGTACAAAAAGCTTAGTAGTGGCTCAAAAATTACACATATTGGGGTAGGGAGATGGCTCAGGGAAGGAAGCCACCTGGACAAGCCTGATGACCTAAATTTGACCTCTAGAGCCTACATAAAAAGCCAAATGCGGCAACGTGCTTCTGTAATACTCACACCACTCCAAGGTGGGAAGAGTAGAAGATGCTAGAGAATACCCAGAAGTCCAGTGCCCAGGCTTGCTTCAGTGGAGCAGCAGGAAAAAGCGAGACCCTGCCTCAACAAAGTGAGGTACAAAAACTGGTTCCTGAAAGTTGTCTTCTAAATGCCACACATATGCTATGGCATGCACACAAACATGAATACACAGACACACATACACACACACACACACACACACACACACACACGTCATTTTAAAATATTCTGCCTATAGTCTATGGCTAGTACTTTACTCTGTTCTCAGTTTTGAGCAGCATTTCCTCACCTCACCATGCTTCAGCCCTATTGGTCTCCTTTATTTCACACATATGTGAAATGTATTCCTGCCTCAGGGATTTTGCTCCTTACTAGTCTCTGCCTAGAACACCTCTCCATTCTCTCCTCACATCAGTCTTGCTCCTTCCCGCTCACCCTGAACCTCGCCATTGATGTCACTTAATTGCAGGAAACTTGGTGGTTGTAACATCACCTCATTTATATCCCCATATTTACCTGAAGAAGCAACTCTTTATTTATTTTTATCTATTAGTTATTTGGACAGTTTTCTCTTGCTGAAATAAAGATTCTAGACGTAAAAGACAGGGTTTGTTTTTAATTCGTTAGCACAGGGCCTCTTAGATAACACAATAAAAGTATCTGAATAATTTGGAATACAGAAGTTATTCTCTACATAAAGAATACTGAGGAAGACAGCTCAGTGGACAAAGGCATTTGCCACACAAGCATATTGACCTGTGTTCGGTTCCCAGAGCCACATGTCCTCATTAGCTAGCTCTGTCACGTTGACAGTTGAGTCATCTGAGAGGAAAGCCTTGAGTAAAGAATTGCCTAAGTCAGATTGGCCTATGAGCGTGTCTGTAGGGGATTGTCTCGATTGTTAGATAATGCAGAAGGGCCCAACCCACTGTGGGCAGTACCAGCCCTGGGTAGGCCGTCCTGAGCTATATAAGAAAGTTAGCCAAGCATGATCCTGTGAACAAGCCAACAAGCAACATTCCTCTGTGGTTTCTGCCTCAGTTCCTGCTTAAATTTCTTCCCTGATTTCCCTCTAATGAACTATGGCCTTGAAGTGTAAACAAAATAAATCCTTTTCTCTCCAAAGTTGCATTGGTCATGGTGTTTGTCATAGCAACAAAATCAAACTAGAACACCATATAAAGAGTGGAAGGAGAGAACTGACTCAACAAAGCTATCCTATGACCTGTACATATTCATTGTGGCATGTGCGCCCTCTCCTGAATACAACATGCACACACAGTGATAATTTTACAAGAATACTGAACAATCTGAACTCCTCAATTTCTACAGCAGCCTTGTAAGAATACAAATAGATCACATTTCCATTTGTTACACCCATAAGCCAAAGATACACTGTTAAAATACAGTTCAGGATTAGCATTCCTATAGCACACTAAAGAAACTTTTAGTTTCTGTTGGTGTTGATAAACTGTTTAAGGCACTGGGACTTGAGGAAAGGGCAGAGCTCTGAGAGTCTTGAAGAATCAGAAGTTCTCACATTTGCAACTATTTAGCTGAATGTTCATTCATTCATTAAGCAAAGATATGTTAATTGCCTACTATATATCCAAACACCATATGTTATACACTTTGCACTTGAGGCCTTCTCCAGCTATCGATTTGGTTTATAATCCCTGTACTATATTATGTGTATCTCACTTGATTTACAAAATCACTTGTCCTTTGAGGGTCTTTTATCATTACTGCAGCAGAGATGAGAGTTCTGATACATGGTGCGTGAGTACTTTAGCCGGCTCTCGCTGCACCGTGACTAAGCGATCACAGCATGCCCAACTTCTCAGCTTGAACACGGTCTTGAAATCCATTTCCAGTATTTCATTGCAGGCAGCTATGACCAGCTCAGTAACAGCACTCATGGTACTGGATGGAAGAAAGATTCCAGGCTTGGGAGTCAGACCAAAGAGTATCTGAATCTTATCCTCTCTGGGCATTAAATACAGAGCCTCTGCCTGTTTATACAGAAAATAAAGTTTCTTAAGACATCAACTTTAAAATAGGGATAAACACACCTATTCTGTAGTGTTGAAGGGTATAAATGACATAATCCATTGAAATGTCTATCCAATGTGCATTATCAGTGTTGGTCGCTTTCTACCTGAGTACACCCTATACGATGGCTCACATACAGCTGCTGCTTGATAAAATGAGGGAGATTTTCTTCAGTGGTGTAGACACTGGAGAGTTGCCTCTTACCCACAGTCTTGTAAGTGACCTTGATTAAACTAGTTGGCTTGCCAAAACACATGACAATTCAAGGACACTAGCTGGGAAGGGATCAGCATAAGTGAGAGGAAGAGGAGAGAGGGTAAGGGGATTGTGAATGGTTAAAGTAGTGCAAATATTATACAGATATGTTTAATTGGTAATGCTAATTTTCAATGCTAATTGAAACTTTAAAAAAATAACAGGAAAATTGCCTTCAAGGATTTTTTTAACCCTCGTTCAGATCTACAGCAGTAGTTCTCAACCTGTGGGTCTCATCCCCTTTAATGGTCACATATCAGATATCCTGCATATCAGATATTTACATTATAATTCATAACAGTAGCAATATTACAGTTATGAAGAAGCAACAAAATAATTTTAAGGTTGTGGTCATCACAACCATAAGGAACTTTATTAAAGAATTGCAGCATTGGGAAGGAAGGTCGAGAAGCACTGGTCCTCAGCAGTAGAGGTTGTTTGCTAACGATTCCATTTTAACTACTGCTAAACCAGGGTTCAGGGCTTGCCACTGGGCAATGACTAAGTAAAGGATTCAGAATTAACCGGTGTGTCTGCTGTGGGTTTTTCCTTGTCTTTCATATGTACATCTTTACCCGCTGAGTTTTAAATTTTCTTTAACCTATGGTATTTAATTAATTTATTTATCTGTTTATGTGTTTAATTTATTTATTTATTTATTTATTTATTTACTTATTTATTTTTGAGACAGTGCTTCTCTGTGTAGCCCTGGCTATTCTGAAACTCACTTTGTAGACCAGTGTGGTCTTGAAGTCAGAGATCTGCCTGCCTCTGCCTCCCAAGTGCTAGAATTAAAGGAGTGTCCTCCCACACCTGGGAAGCTATAATTAAGTGTGAAACACAGCTGTGGCAGACAGTCTCTTAGGTGACACACTGAACCCAATATGAAATCCCACATAGAAGATGATTAAGGTTACTTTGCCTCTCCAGAGCTTAGAGGGTTTTTTTGTATCAACACAACATAGACATTTCATAAATATTAAGCGCACCCAATTCCCTCTTTAGTTTGCTTTGACACTAATAGGATTGAGAACTGGCATGGATAGAACATTACGAAGCAGGGAAACTGAAGTAAATGAAATTGAGGAAAATACTGCTGAAAAAATCAATTGTGATTGAATTGTTAGATTGAATTTAGGAACACTGCCTTGTGTGACGTCTCCTAATTGCCAGCAATGTCAGAATACAGACTCATGAGCTTTTCAAGGTACACAATAACTTCTCTTGGCACATGACTTAACATTTGCTAAGCTGAAATTCTGTGCTAAGATTTAATCTGCAAGAAGTAAAACTCCAGCATATTTACAAAGAAAAACAGTAGAAGCACTGTGATAAAGTGTGCCTAGTAGTTACTCTGACCAGCCATTTTTTTACAAAGCACCTACTATGTACCAGGCATGGGGGTAAAAAAGGAAATGAGTCAGACAAACAACCTGGTGTCTGACATCTGGGTAGGAACTACGGGAAAGAAAGAAGGAAGAGAGATGAGTTTAAATAGTAATGTGAGCTGTGAGGAAGGTAAATGGTGAATTCCCAGAGCAGGACCCTGCAAGGCAACTCACACAGAGGCCTTGCACAGAGCAGTTCTTTTAAGAGAGAATAGGTTTCATTACTTTTCATGTTGCTGGGACAATACAATTGGCTGGAAGCAACTTAAGTTGATTGCTTTTTTAATTAATTTATTTAATTTACTTTTTTTATTAGTTACAGTTTATTCACTTTGTATCCCAGCTGTAGCCCCCTCCCATGACCCTCCCCAAGTCCACTGATAAGGAGGTCCTCCTCCCCTTCCCTCTGACCCTAGCCTATCAAGTCTCATCAGGACTGGCTGCATTGTCTTCCTCTGTGGCCTGGTAAGGCTGCTCCCTCCTCAGGGGGAGGTGACCAAAGAGCCAGCCACTGAGTTCATGTCAGAGACAGTCCCTGTTCCCATTACTAGAAACCCACTTGGACACTGAGCTGCCGTGGGCTACATCTGTGCAGGGGTTCTAGGTTATCTTCATGCATAGTCCTTGGTTGGGGTATCAGTCTCAGAAAAGACCCCTGGGCCCAGATTTTTTGGTTCTGTTGCTCTCCTTGTGGAGCTCCTATCTCCTACAGGTCATTCATAAGACCTGGTCTCCTCCCCTTTCTTTCATAAGATTCCCTGCACTCTGCCCAAAGTTTGGCTATGAGTCTCAGCATCTGCTTTAATATATGCTGAGTAGTCTTTCAGAGGCCCTCTGTGATAGGCTCCTGTCTTGTTCCCTGTTTTCTCTTGTTTTCGATGTCCATCCCATTTGCCTTTCTGAGTGAGGATTAATATCTTACCCAAGGTCCTCCTTCTTGCTTAGCTTCTTTAGGTGTACAGATTTTAGTATGTTTATCCTATATTATTTGTCTAATATCCACTTATAAGTGAGTATATACCATGTGTGTGTTCCTGTTTCTGGGATAACTCACTCAGGATGACCTTTTCTAGGTCCCACCATTTGCCTGCAAATTTCATGATTTCCTTGTTTTTAATTGCCGAGTAGTATTCCATTGCATAAATGTACCACTCTGTATCCATTCCTCAGTTAAGGGACATCTAGGTTGTTTCCAGATTCTGGCTATTACGAATAAAGCTGCTATGAGCATGGTTGAGCAAATGTCCTTGTTGGATATATGCCTAGGAGTGGTATAGCTGGATCTTGAGGTAGCACTATTCCTAATTGTCTGAGAAAGCACCAGATTGATTTCCAAAGTGCTTGTACAAGTTTACCTTCCCACCATCAATGAGGACCTGTTTGAAAAAAAATTCAAGTCTCTGAAGAAAGAAATTGAAAAAGATGTCAGAAGATGGAAAGATCTCCCATGCTCATAGATCTGTAGGATTAACATAGTGAAAATGGCCATCCTGACAAAAGCAATCTACAGATTCAATGCACTTCCCATCAAAATACCAACACAATTCCTTATAGAACTTGAAAGAACAATTCTCAATTTCATATGGAAAAACAAAAAATCCAAAATTGCTAAAACCATCCTGTACAACAACCGATCATCTGGAGGTATCTCCCTCCCTGATCTCAAGCTGCACTACAGAGCAATAGTAATAAAAACTTCATGGTACTGGCATATAAACAGAATGGTGGATCAATACAATCAAATAGAAGACACAGAAATAAACCCACACACCTATGGATGCTTGATTTTTGACAAAGAAGCCAAAACCATACAATGAAATTAAGGGGGTTTCTTTAGACTAAAACGTTTGATGGGATGCAGTGCATTGTGAAGACCCCAGGCAGCTCTATGGGGCAGCAGTGCTCAGCTGACCCACATCTTGATGGACTGGGAAGCAGGGCAGACAGAAAGTGGTCAAGTACCTAAAAACCCAACACTCACTTTCCTCAGCTAGGCTGCCCTCTGAAAGGTTCCACAGCCTTTCAAAATAGAGCCACCAGGGCAAGACCAAGTGTTCAAACTTGAATATGAGCCTGTAGGGGATATTCTACATTCTATATTCAAACCTCAACAATAGTTTGGGGAAGATTGCAAGGAGGAGGTAGCCTTGAGAGGACCTCAGGAAGCATGCCACAGGAAAAGGGAACAGTAAGTGTGTAAGCGGAACACAGTTCAGGCGCGTTTAAAGCCTCTGAGCCTGACCACCTGCAAGCTCATCAGCAGACCCAAAGCTTTCAAGTGAAATCATTCTTCATCATGCTTATGCAACTACTTTGTCAGCGATCACCAAAGAATCATTTGATTAGTGACCAAACCAACATCAACTATACACATTTATTAAAACATGATACCTTGATGGTTGAGATTTCTCCTTCATTCCTGTTACCACCCAGTAAAGAAAGTAAGCATTGCACTCTGCCCTCACACAATTTTCAGCTCAAAGCCTCTCGGTAATTCAATAAATTGTTAAAATGTCAAGGATATCTGAATGTTTTAAAGGGCCATGAGCCACCGTAGGCATCACTGCAAATATCTATGTTCCCAGGTCCCTAGGAAAATGCCAAGTCAACATATAATAGGGATCATTCATTTTACCCTAAATATTCAATGATTATTTTATAAAAGTAGTATTGACCTTTTAATGACCATGTAACTTTAAGAAGATCTACACATTCTCCTGTACCTTGCTTAATGTGTGTATGTACATATTCATTAAATACATCCAAATAGACAGATAGATAATATATACAAACACAATTGTAATTTCTATATACCTATCCCAAGTCACAATGCCCAGGATTTTGTAAATACTCATTTGATGAGAAAACAGGCAAAATGCAAACCTACATTCTCATTTTCAATTAATTCAAAGAGAGAAGGATAGATGATAATAGATAAGGAGATACAAGATAGATAGATAGATAGATAGATAGATAGATAGATAGATAGATAGAAAAAAGTAGTAAATTCATGGAATAGTAGTTTTCTGATATTAATTTCATTTGTTTTAGGCTTTAGGGATTTTGTTTGCTTTTGTTTGGTGGCACGCTGGGTGTTGACACGGAGTCTTGTTTTGTAGCACAGGCTGGCATTGAACCTTCAATCCTCATATACATGCTGGGCCTGAAGGCAGATGCCTCCAGTACCAGTTAGGCTTTGCTTTTGTTATGGAAATGAGCTCTTATTTAAATGTTTGATATTTAAGTGTCCACATCTTTATGATAAAGTTAACATTTAACAATTGCTTTTTAATTTTATTTATTAGAAAAAATTGTAAACCTGGCACATTAAATCGACCTCGGATCTCCTTCTCTGTAAATTCCCTGTCCTCTCCAAATTCAGAAACGCAGCAAAACTTCACCCCAGACCCCAAATCCCCCAAGGTAGATTTTTCTGGCCTGGTGACTTGAATTCAGTAACTACAGACAAGAGGTTCAGCACTGTGGACAAAGCTGTGGCTGGGCTGGGTGTCTTTCTGCAGGTCCAGGGTGCAGGATTTCAGTGTACTAAATGCAGCCATTGACATCAGCACGCTCAGTGTAAGCTCAAGACTCCAAGCTGAATACCTGAACTAATGACTTTGAATCTCCATTTAATGAAATATTCAGATTGTGATTACCCTCGGTTTCATTAACTGTAATTCTCAGGCTAATGTAATGAGATTTGCTTTCATCTTGTAATTAACTTTATTGAGAATGCTTGCTGGGATTTTTAAGGCAGGTTCCCCCAAACCTTACTGTAAATTATTTTAATGTATGTATCATGATACTAAGTATATTACTTATTTTTGTTGTCTGTTAATTTCCAAAGAAGCAGAAGATCAATATTAATCTCTTCTAGAGGGAAATAGCAGGTTGGCTAAGTGAGAGTCCTCTAACCAGAAAATGATCTGTATTAAAATCTGAATAGCTTATTCTGAAATCTAGGCTTCCTCTGTCAGACTTAGTATTCTTATTATTTTTCACCAACATCATTACAACCCTAATCAAACAAATGTTCCTTTTTTATACAATATGCAATATAAAAATATATACAAAAACAGTTTTCTGTGGCTCAAAGTCCTTCCTTCAATGAAAGGCAAACAGCATCAAAGAATTCCACTTCTCTCTGTTATCATGGAAAGTTGTTGGGAGTATTTTTCTTGCAGAACAAACATTACCAGTTTCTCAGGAAAAGCTACCCTTATTCTTCTCTAGCCCCATGCTCTGGGGAGACTTCTGCTTGTTTGCAGGTTGCCTCTGCTAGCTCCTTCACTACCTTCAGAGTTTCATCCCCCTCCCTGTATTGTGAGAGCCAAGAGAGTTTATCCTAGAAAGCCTCCTCACCCATATTTCTCCCATCAAACATAGAAGAAATTTTTAAGTGCTAGTTGAAGGTTGATTCAAAGAAAATATTAATTACAGGCAAGCAAACAACTGTCAGAAATGTTTGCTGCTCTAGAGAACAGGATTGGTGACTTTATTTAAGTGGGTTTATTTTCAAAGATGAGGATAATTGAATGCTGCAATTCTTAAGAGAGAATCAATCAATAGGGTAAAGAAAGAGAAAGGAAACATGACCCTATTATACTGTGCAGCAAGGGCTCCTGGGAAAAGCACAAGATAGGATGTGGTCAGAGTGTAAGATTTGCAATTTGGTGTACGAGTTTACAGTCAGAGCATAAACTTCTTGCCTAGTGTGTCTGTGACCTTGGGCAGGTCACTGAAAGCCTCTGAGCCAGTTTCTTCATTGATCCTTTGTTGCTGCAATCACATTTCCATTATTTCATGGTGCTCTTGAAGGAAGTAAAATGAACACACGTGGTAGGAGACACGCCAATGGGTTTGTTTCACCTGTGACTCCTGCTAGTCCATCAAACACTTAGCAAGTATACCCTCCCTTCATCCAGACATAGCAAGCATACCTTCCTTTCATCCAGACATGAGGACAGAAATGTTCTTCCAAATGAATCATGTCTGAGGACATGCTTTCCCTGGCATGCAGAGAGCACAAAACTCAGCATCTTTGCAAGTCTTGGGCTTTCTTTACAGACAGTCCTGCAGCCAGTTAGAAATTCAGTGCAAACCTGATTAGGCAGCTTCTGAGGCCACAATAGAAAAAAGGTTTGAAAAAAAACCTACAGAAGCCAGGTGCAGTGGTGCACACCTGTAATTCCAGCACTCAGGGAGGCAGAAGCAAGTGGATCTCTGTGAGTTCAGGCCAGCGTAGTCTACAAAACGAGTCCAGGACAGCCAAGGCTGCACAAAGACACCCTGTCCAAAAAAAAAAAAAAAAAAAAACTTACAGAAACTGTTTTTGTTTGTTTTGTTTTGTTTTGTTTTCCCCCTTTAAGGCTCTGTCTTAGTTAGGGTTACTATTACTGTGACAAAACACCATGACCGAAACAACTTGGGGAGGAAAGGTTTTATTCAGCTAATGCTTCCACAGCAGTGTTCATCATCAAAGTTAGTCAGGACAGAAACTCAAACAGGGTGGGAACCCAGAGCCAGGACCTGATGAAGAGGCCATGAAAGAGTGCTGCCTACTGGCTTGTTCCTTGTGAGCTGCTCAGCCTCCTTTCTTACAGTGGCCAGGACCACCAACCCAGGATGACACCACCCATGATGGCTGGGCCCTCTCCCATCAATCACTAATTAAGAAAATGCCCTATAGGCTTGCCTCAGTTAAAGCTCCCTCCTTTGATGATGAACTATCTTCTGTCAAGTTGACATAAAACTAACCAGTACAGGCTCTGCTTCCTTGTTGAAAGCACACACAAAGTCCAGTCCCAGCTGTCCATCTCGAAGTCCAGACCCTGCACTTGCTCACAGCACTACCTCATGAACTCATGCTTACCTTCCCCCGGGTGGGAGAATTATCAACAGCACTGATAATGCCAGAGACACGGAGATTTCTTAAGCTAAAGCCACTTGAAGTCATTACAGGCTACTACCTTGAGCTTCCAAATGTTTTCACTGATCCAGTGCAGCTCACTTTCATTAGCTATTTAACACAACAATGAAAGTTCCAAAGCCGCTAGAGTCAGACAACAGGGACAAGAAATGTGCCTTCCCACGGCAGGAAAAACTTAGATTTCAGGAACAAGTTGGTACATTGTAAAAGAGTTAAACTCTCACCTGAGGTGGAATGAGCCAAGTTCCATCAAAGCTTACAATCCATAGATTGTGCATAGTCCTCACTGTGCATTCCGCTGGGGTTGTGCTTTAGTTTATGCTAGAAACTCATTCACTCATTCATCCAGCCAGTAGCTATGAACACAGCATTTTCTAGGTATTAGAAATCCAGGGACAAACTGAACAAGTGCCTCCCTGCTCCCTCTCTCCACCTACCCTTTGTTTACGGAATCCTCCCCACCACACTACTTGAAAGGACTCAAGGACACTATCAACCTTGCCCAGCTGACTGTTCTGGGATCAGACATCTGATCCGAGAAAACAAAAACCAGAGACCAGCATTTGTGTGTTCGGTCCTATGCCCCCAAACCCCACAGAGAATGAAGCTTTGCTTACTCTGCCGACTCATGTCCCTGAGCTGGTGCTGTTCTTACTGTGCTATCAATGTCCTGCTCAAGCTCATGTTTGAACACTCTACTTGGGAAGGTCGTGGAACCTTAGGAAGTCAGGCCTAGCTGGAGGAAGGACTTTGCAGGCTATATCTGCTCCTGACTCCTGACTTGCCCTCTGCTTCCTGGCCCATGATGTGAATAGCCCCTGCCACATACACTCCCAATAGCATGTGCTCCTGCTGCATGAACTGAGCTTCTTTGAATGATTTTCCTGCAGTAATGGGCTAAAACTCTCTGAAGCAATGAGGATTTTTTTTTCCTCTCTTAAGTCACTCTATCAAGTTTTTTAGTCACATGTATGCAAAAATCACTAATGCAATCCCACTCCTGATATCTGAATATTGCAAGGAGGCAGCCCACAGCACACACATAATGAATCTGAGTTACAGAGTCCAGCTTTTCCAGGTGTGAATCCTGGCTCCTTTGTTTGCTCATTGTGATGCCACAGACAAAAGCTTTAATATTAAACCCTAATTTATACATTTCCAAACATACACAAACATAGCGAGAAATGGATAAACTCCATGTATTTGGCCTCTCAGACACAATGACTTTCAGTGTTTTTCCAGTTTTGTTTCCCACAACTTTCTATTTTTCTGGAGTTTTTCATTCAGTCAAGATGTTAGATGTTAGATGAACTACTTAACTTCTCGCCATCTCAGTTTTCTAACCGTGAACTGAAAATAACAACGCCCACCTGCAAGGCTTTTCCTTTACTGGACAGACATTCATGGAGTTGCTGCCATGAAAGACACCGTTCCCAGTGTCGGGGAGATGGCTGTGACCACACACAGCACTTTCCCCCATGAGTTTTGTGCTGTGCTGAAAGATGGATAGATAAACAAGACAATTTTAGATAGAACAACATGTTATAAGAAAAATCATGGTGAGATGGGAGCAGCAGATGACTTGATGCCAGAGATAAGCAAGATTTCACAAAGGACACAGTTCAGAATCAGGCTTGCCCAGCAAGAAGCCCCGGAACAGTGTGCTGGGTACAAAGCACAGCAGGGACAATGAGCCAGGAGCAGAAGTGGGCATGGTTACCTGAGGGTTGTTTTGAGTACTAACTGAGTTAACACGTTCACAGCTCTTAACACAGTGCCTGGCACACAGCAAGTACTCACTAAATGTCAGGCCTCTATAGGAGGCCTCACTGCAAGGTGGCAAATTGGATGTATAGCTTAAAATAGCTCTTTCCTGTGGCACCAAAGGAATTGTCAGTTCCTTTAGCATATCTTTTAAAATGCTATTCCCAGAGGGACACCCCTCATTCCTGCAGACACCTGCAATACAAGAGAGATCAAATGGCTTTAATCACAGCCATCAGTCCCTCACTGGCTTAGTTTCAGTGGGGCCCAGTGGTGCAGACCAATAATCTCAGCTACCATGGAGGGTGAGCCAGTAGGATCCCAAGTTTGAGAACTGTCTGAGCTACAGAGTGAGTTCAACTTTGGCAACTTGGAAAGACCCTGTCACCAAAAAAAAATAAAAATAAAAATAAAATAAATGGGATCTAAGGATTTGGTGGTAGTGTTTGCTTACCATATGTGAGGACCTGGGTTCAACCACCAGCACTGGGAAAACATCCCAGTTCTACCAAATCATAATTATGCAAATGTTGCTTCATTAAAGTTTTTAAGCCTCAGTTTCCTGTCCTCAAAATGAAAAACACTATCAGTTTTGAGGATTCAGTGTTTTGGGGGATTTACACTACCATCTATCCAAGTCTCTCATAACATTACATTAACTTGCATACACTTTATTCTTAGATACTGGCATCGATATCAGTCTTTCTGCCTGCCCAGGCTAGAGAATCCCCCTGTCCTCTACATATTATAAAATATCCTCTACATATCATAAAACATTTATGCCAAATTCTCCAAAAGTCAAGGGTAGGACATCCCTCCCAACCTTGGTGAAGATGGACCAATGAGTGGGCCTGAATATGAGCTGCACTGAGTTATGTGTCTGCTTTTTTAGTTTATGGTAGATATGTCTAGAGATGATGGCTTGATGGGGCCAGAACACAAGGGCCCCAGGTGACTACTTGTCCTCAGGATTGGGTGAAATCTCATTTGCTGAAATTATGATGTAAAATAATAATAGTAACAATGGTGATAATAATAAGTAGTAGTAGGGCTGGGAGAGTGACCCAGTGAGTAATGTGCTCGATGCGCAGACATGGGGGTTCAGGCTCAGATCCCAGGATCCCTGTAAAAACCATGCAGGTGAGCATTGTAATACCAGTGCTGGGAGGCAGAAAGAGGGGGGGTCCTAGAAGATTCCTGCCCAGCAAACCTACCAAAAATGAAAAGGGCCAGGCTCAATGAGAGAAAGAAAGAGAGAAGCCATCTAATGTTGACCCCTGGCCTCTATATGCAGACACATGGCTAAGCACGCCCACACATACTCAGGTAACAGAATGATGATAGAAGAATGGATGAATGGATAAACACATACACACATATACACACATACATACATAGTGATGATGAAGAAGATAGACAGACAGACAGACAAATAGACAGATAGAGTGCGTATATAGGCCAAATGCCAAAGCCATGCTGTATATGTGCATAAAACATAAGACCACTTTGCCCAACAGCTCTATACCAAAAGCACATTCCGGGCAGCAATAGCTTTCACTCCAGCAGACTGAATGGCTATACGGATGTTACAAATGCTGGAAGGCACCCTGTGCCTGAGTTATTATTACTCTCTTTCTGCAACCCATTGTGCTACAGTATCACACGAGTAAAATACAGCCACTGAAGGACGCTGAACTAAAGATAAGGTGCCAACAGAGTGGATCATGAGACACAAAGGGAACATTTACAAAGAAACTGGTAAAATTCAAATGGTGTCTACAGTGTAAGTACCAGGAATTTGCCCATACAGATTCATCTGATAAGTGAACCTCAGTGGAGCATGATGCTAACAGAAGAGAGTGGGTGAGGAGTGTACAGAATCCCACGGGCAGGTTTCTGCAAATGCTTTGTAAACAAAAGTATCCAAAACTATAGCTGTTAACACAACTAAATCGAGACATATTCAGCTAGGTTGCATCTGCAACCCCTCATTCACACCTCCCATCCTGAAGAAGACAGAATTTCTAAAGGAGAGGTTCACTGGAAGGCAGAAGGTTGCAGTGGAGGAAGGCATGCGACACGATGTGCCTTCAAAAGCAACTGTTGTTACCCAGAAGCTCATTGCAGAAACTCAACACTATCAAAATCTACACCCTGTCCATCAATAGCACGGAAGCTTTTTGTTTACCATAATACCGCAATGCCACAGAATGCCTGGAAAGAACAGAATCAGCAATTGTTTTTGGATGGCTAAGGGAAAAACTAGTCCAGCCTTTTATGGAGGGAGACAACCCTGGGAATTTACAAAGGAAAACTGGCAACAATGTCCCCCCCCTTGATGCTCCCCCTTCCCTGTTCTCTTACCACCCTCCCACCACCTACACAGCATGTTAGCTCCTGTAACATTTGACCCAAATGGAAAGGGTGAACCAGCATGAGTGTTAAGGATGCAGAGAGCTCCTCATACTGGCACAGGACTGTAATCTTAGCACACCAGAGGCTGAGGTAGGAGGATTGCAAGCCTGAAACACAAAATAAGATCCTGTTTTACAGAATGGTGGGAAGGAACAGAGGAAGGAAGGAAGGAAGGAAGGAAGGAAGGAAGGAAGGAAGGAAGGAAGGAAGGAAGGAAGGAAGGAAGGAAGGAAGGAAGGAGAACAGTAAGGAAGGAAAGAGGGAGGTAGGAAGGAAGAGAGGGAGGGAGGGAGGATGAATAAAAAAATAGGGAATAGTTCTTTTCAAAAACATTGTCAAAGGGATTATGGAGCAGAGATGAAAAGACATGAGACTGTCAAATCCAACAACTTGAATATTAAGTGAAGATAAGCTAAAAATAGAATGATCTTCCCTTCTTGGTGTATCACAAATATATGCATTTGTCTTTTCATTTTTTTTTAAGTGCAGTCACTGCAGCTCCCACAATGCCCTGGGAATAGTTTTATATTCTATTAGGTTTGTTCCAATTTTATGAAGGGCTGATCTAATTTTCCACTGATCAGATAAAAATTTCTCACCTGTTTCTTCTCCATCAACCAAAAGGGATTCTAATGACTGCTCAGCTTGTTAAGCCCCTGGTAAGTAATTAATATCAATTATGTAGAACTAGCCTTTCAGTGAACTCCCAAGGTCATTCCATCTTCTTAACATACACATTTTAGGTGACCATAATATATAAAAACTTCCTATGAATCAATAAAAAGATTAATAACTCATTATAAAGAAGCTCATTCTTACTGTTAACTACTATTCATATATTTATTTGCATACAATTTATCTTTCTAGTGTAAATTAAACTTACAATGCTCACTATTGTTCTTAGTCAGATGTTCTCAAGAATGCTTGAGGGCAAAACTGAGTCAACTTGGCAGAATTACATAAAAGCAGTATCCTTAGCAGTTCTTGTAAGGACACAATGCTGGTGACAGCACTAGTGGAAGTCTCCCGTATGCTTTACCAGGAACTCCTCCTGTAGTGTTCTCCTTGACATCAAAGACAATAAGGCCAGGACTTGTGAGGCCTGCAATTCCAGCTACAGGAAGATCTAGAGTTCAAGGTTAGCCTCGACTACAGAAGAACTCAAGAGCAGCCTGGGTATTAGTGAGACCCTGTTTTCAAAATAAAAAGCAAAAAAGAGAGAAAGAAAAAAAGAAGAAAGAAAGAGAGAGAGAGAGAGAGAAAGAAAGAAAGAAAGAAAGAAAGAAAGAAAGAAAGAAAGAAAGA
>NW_026596415.1:2609977-2631583 GCF_907164565.1 Psammomys obesus
AGAAAGAAAGAAAGAAAGAAAGAAAGAAAGAAAGAAAGAAAGAAAGAAAGAAAGAAAGAAAGAGAAAGAGAAAGACTGGGAATGTGAGTCAGTAATATAATGCCATCCTACCCAAACACAGCCTAGATCCCACCCTTAGTATTAAAAAACATCAATCATCAAGGCACAAGTATAGACCCAAAGAAGACTCATACACACAGCAAAGTGGCCTCTGATAGAGACACTTGAATTATTCAGTCCTTGGACATCCATCTTGAGCAGTCACTTATCTTCAGCATAACTTTAAACAAAAGTCCTTATTTAAGCAAGATTAATTAGCACTCCTTCTCTGACCTTTTGCCTGTGTGGTGATGAAAGCTGGGTAAGCTTGCTGTTCAGTGAACAACTTCAGTGTGGTTCAAAATCATCTCGGGACAGAGACTTTAGCCAGCAGCCTCCACAGCCAAAAACTCCACACCACATCTTTGCTTTGATGGCCTTCATTGGTTCATGCCATTTGGGGTCCACATTTGTCAAACTTGGAAAGAGCAGGTGTTCACGTCTGTTTAAGCCAGATACAGAACTGCCGTGCCATGGCTGCCACATTTCTCTTCAGGGTCTGCAGGGTGTGGGCATACATGTTCCAAAAGAAAATGCTTGTGTATTTGTGCTGCTGTGTGTTGATCTCTGATACCATTTTATGATCCCATTCACAGATAACTTGTATATAATTGTTTAATATAAAGAAACTGAAACATCCTGTTGGGTGGCCCATTTTCCTACCCATGTCAATATCAGATACTGTCATTGCCAATACGCTTCCAAAATTTCCAAGACCATGAAAAATTATCATCATATAAAATCAGAGAAGTCATACCATCTATGTCAAAGACCTCTTCCTTACCCACCAATTGTAAAATTTGCAATGTAACAGTCTGAAACTATGACTCAGCAAACGAACAAGCTTTGCAGTGGTGGGGAGTTTCAGCAAAGGATATGCTTTCTGGGAAAGTAGCAATGATTCCAATGCTTCGGCTGCCTTTGGGAGCCTCCAACTGTGGTTTGATGCACCCTTCCAACTGCCTGTCTCTGCTGCTTTCAATCATGATTTTCACATTGCTTTGATCTGAAAACATGTTTTCTGGGAATGACCAACGAAATAATGTGCACTTGTGAAATACAAACAACCTCATTGTTCCTCAACTCCTAACTGGAGCATCAGCTCCGTTGTGTGTTGTGCAGACCTTTGGAAGGAAAGAAAACCTGTGGAAATAAACCAGGATCCCCAAGGACACACTGTCCCAGCAAGAACAGCTACTGAAACATAACAGCAAAAGAAGCCTGTACACACACACACACACACACACACACACACACACAGCAGAGTTGAGTATGATATAGGTCTTTTTGTTAAGCTCATTTCATGTTTTTAAAAATAAAATTTGATGTTTGTTGAAAGAAACATAAAACCTAAAAGTAACGACTAATCAACCTCAGAAGGCAAATAAAACAATGGGCTATTGGTTAACCAATGATTCACTCAAGATGAACTGATAGCTAACACAACCCAACATGAACCAATGAGAAAGATTATTAAATAAACAAATTAACAACCTAAATCCAACCAATAAAACAACCCATTGTTTAAGTAAGTATCCAACATGACCACCAAATTAATAGATCAGCAATGATGAAGCAATCAAGTCATCAGTAATTAACAGAAGAACCAACTCAATGGATCACTATTTTACAGAGAAAACAACCAAGTCAATTCTTCCAGTGCCAAACTCAGCATTACACAGAGCAAAGCAATCTTTTCCCTCATCTTTGAGCAGCCTAGGGAATCTGCCCCCATGTTAGCCATGGCATGCTCCCACAGAGCTGGAAATGGCCAGTGCGCCTGTACTTACGGAGGTTATTTACGGGGGCTCGTGTGTCCACGTTCTCATAGTGCTGCACGTGGACGACAATGTTAAGATCTCTCTCCGTGTGGCCAGGGCTGCAGTGGCCCTGTGGCCTCATGACATCCGCAAGGGCCCTGGAGAAACAAAAAACAGAACTCTGCTCATTCACAATATGGCAGTGAGAACCTGCCATGTGCTCAACTCCACCCAGATTGCACAAAAGACAAAGCCATCCCTTCCAAAGAGCCACTGTTCCAGTTAGGAATAGAGCAGAAGAAAACAAAGAAGTAATAAATACATTGACTTTGAGCAGAGGTTACACTGTCACTCTACACTGTTCACTGGCAAGGTCATCCACCAAATGGAGCTACTGAGGAGGTCAGAGGTTACACAGTCACTTGTGGCTCACTGGCCCGATGGTGCTGCTGAAGGGGACAGATGATGAGTCCATGCAATGTGGCTCCACCCCAGAGGCTGAGTTCTCTATGCTTAACACAGATACACTTCTTGCTTAGCCATGGCCTAAATGTTAGTAAAGAAGTGAATCACTAGGGTAATGTGTAAAGTAATGGCTTCCCTTACCTAAGCAAAAGAATATAGACCTTCCTGTAGGCTTCCAAGGAGTATTGCTCCTTTACAGAAGAATAAACCAAGGCTCAGGGTGGTGAGTTAACCTGTTCAAGGCCACATAGCCAGTGTATAGCACAAAAACTTTAGCCATCTTTTCTTTTTACTTATTTTAAGAGGATGGAAACACAGTTTAGCTAATATCAATGACCTTCATAACAAGATGTAAGCTTAGAACAGAGACAACTGTCAGACAGATGTCACACCCTATGGTCAGACCTACCAACACACCTCCCTTCTTTATTTACCTTCCATGATATGTGGGTTTATAGACATGCAAGTACCCTTAAATGTATGTAGTACTGGAGTGTTATTTGCATGTAAATTCTTTCACATATTTGGTCTTCTTGACCCTTCTTCTGTTTCCCCTTTTGTACATCACATGGAGCTGACAGTTGATTCCATGTCTCGCAAACACAACAAAGTTCTCCAGCCTCCTCAGTCCCGCATCTACCTACCTGCAGGAATGGCTGTCTCCATCTACAAGCCTAGTAAGATGGAGGAACCAACCAGCCACAGTGAGTGCCAACTACAAGCATAGAGGTGTTCTGTGAAAACCAGTGGATGCATCTCTGTAATTACGAACATCCCAGGGACCAACTCTTCGATGAACATCTTCATATTGATCTCCTCTTGGGCCAGGAAGAGGTACACACCTGCAAGCCATGTTTTAGGGGATACACCCAGACATTCTGATCCAAATGCACTCTCAGGATCTACATCACATGAGATAGATTGCTTTGGAGGGGTCCGCACAGACTCCTGGGAGCTCAGCAGAGCCTCTCTGCTGAAGTCATCCTGGCAGTGATGTTCACAGCTAAAGGCACACAGCAACATGATGGAACTTTCTATATTCATCTGAATCCAGATACTAAAGACCCCAGAGGTGGGCATGTGGGAAGAGTTTCTGGAAGCTCTGACCATGTGCCAACTGTTTGCTCAAGTTCAATCTTGAGTCTGTACTAGAGCAACAGAGACGCTGCATGATGAAAGTGGTTGGGGTGGTAGGCTATGGTAAGAAACACAGCCAGGGAGAAGTCTAAAGGGAAAGAGACCTAGGTCAGTAATAGTCCTGCAGGGGTTAGAGGACAGGGTGGAATCCATTAAGAGAAAGGAGAATAACAACAGCTTGCACACATTTGTTCATTCAAAAGATATTTATTGTCTACAGTGTACCATGCATGACATGAGGCCCTGGGGATATGGCACTGCACAAGCTGAAGGAGGTCGTGGCCTTCCTGGAGCTTACATTCTATGGGGAGAGAAATAAAAATAAGTATGTTAAATAAAAATAAGCAAGAGCTGAAATAAACAAACAAAGAACAATGCAGCCAATAGTCAGGCACCATAACAACAGCCAAAAGTAGAAACAGCCCAAATGTCCATCAGCCAATAAGCAGAATGCAGTATAGGAAATGGAATATTACTCAGCCATGAAGAGGAAAAATAGAGCCTTGACACCAGCCCCAACATGAATGAAACTTGAGAACCTTAAGAACAGTGAAAGAAAGCAAACAAAAGGCCTGAGTTATATAGTTTTGTTTACAGCAAATGTTTAGAACAGCCAAATCCATAAAGAGAAAGTAAAATCATAGTTGCCAGAGGCTATGTGGGAGAGAGGGAGTGGGAGCTGACTACTAACAGATAAAGTTTTTGGAGGAGAGGGGGGTGGTAGTTAGCGCTTCATTTGACTTAGTGACTCAGACAAAAATTAGAGGGATGGGGAGAGATACCAGGACATTTTATGAAGAGGTGAGACTTGAGTGAGCAGAGATGGGCTGGTCATGAGATGCCATAGCTTGGACCTGGGTGGTCCCTCAAAGGTTCACATCAAAGCTTAGTTTCCATCATAACACTGTAGGCACGGTGGGAACTTCAGCAGCAGGGATTGCTGGAGATCTTCAGTCTTTGGAGGCATGTCCTCAAAGTACTGTGGGACCCGGCCACCTCCTCTTGCTTGCTGTTTGCCCTTCTGGCCATGAAGAGAACAGATGTGTTCCACCACAAGCCCCTGTGAAGACATGCTGCCTCACTACCAACGTCAACAGATCATGAGCTGAAACCTTTTCTTTGTTGATTATCAGCTCAGATGTTTGTTGCAGTAACAGAAAGCTAACTCATACACATGAAGGTGATGGACATATCAGGCTGAACATACAGAAAAACACAAAGGCTCTGATGCTGGAAAGACATCAGAGAAACAGGCAAGCAAGCTAATAAAGCTGGAACAGGGCAAACAGAGGGGAACATCGCAAGGTATGGATTGTCATAACCCACTTTACAGCGTAAGGAATTGCCCACATGAGCTTTACTACTTGCAAAGGAGTGAGTGGAGTCCCACTCCTGAATACCTGGAATCAAAGTTCATGCCCTTTCCTACCTCTTCAATAGGCATGGTCTGAAACACAGGGAGGCATCAGGGAAGGGGAGTTCTGAGATGGAGAGGGCCTTGCAAACCTAACTTGCCTTTTTCACTTCTAAACAGGCTCTTCATCCTGGGCTTCAAAGGATCGCTGAATTCCTCTGGAATTGAATGGAAAATTTGTTTGTGCTTTTGTTGTTATTGTTGTTAAGCAAAGAAGCCATGACTTTCATCAGATTTCCCATGAGCTCACTCCCAAAACGCTGAAACAGTCAACTTTTCAGAGGCAACCTCGAAGCTGGCTGCTACTGCCATCCTCCGATCCCCGAGCAGCTTCTGAGTGCTGGGAATTGGGATAGTCCAGCCTCCAAGTCACAGACAACTTTCTCCCAGGGCTGTCTTTCCCAGTGCATGCAATGTGACCAAGATCTAGAGAGCTCCATTTTCCAGGTGAGGAAGGGCAACAGCATGCTTAGCTCACTCTAGAAACTGCATAAAATGGTATGGTATAGGAAAGGCAATGTCAATATGTGACCTTTAGTCATTAAAATGAGAAAACTGTATGTTGATGTCACTGTCTACACTGGATCCACACAGCACATGATGGGAGTCGGGGACCGAAAGTCGAGGAAGGCAACCAGAAACACCCTCACCAGGACCCTTACTTCAGGCAGGTGTGTCCCAAAGAGATGGTGCATATTAAATTATAAACTTCATTAAACATACAAATAATAAACTTAATTATAAACTTATTAACTTATAAACTTTAGATCAGCTGATCATTATAAAGAGTCCTCTACAAAGTTGCCAGTGCAAGCAACAATGGGTAGGCAAGGTGTGCTGGTATGATTACGCCTGTAATCCAGAAATGGAAATTCCTGTTGATGCAGGAATATGGTAAGTTTGAAACTACCCTAGGTTACATGGGGAGTTCAAGGGCAGCTTAGGCTACATTGTGAGTCCCCAACAAGAAACAGAACATGGAAAATGGTAAAAAGAGAACAGAGGAAGAAAAGAGATGGGAACAGAAATTAAAGAAAAAGGGAATGAGAGGGAAGAGAAACAAGAGATAGAGATTAAGTAGAGATAGAGATGAGATGGAAGAGATGGAGATAGAGATGAGAATGAAATGAAGAAAATGGAGAGAGAGGAATGGAGGAGATGGTGATGGAGACAGAGGAGATAAAGGGAAAGGAGATGGAAGAGACTGAGATGGAGAAGATGGAGACAGCAATGGAGATAAAGGAGATGGAGATAGAGATGAGATGAAATGAAGAAAATGGAGATAGAGGAATGGAGGAAATGGAGATGGAAATGATAGTAAAGGAAATGGAAATGAAAGAGACAGAGAAGATGGAGATAGCAATGGCGATGAAGGAGATGGAGATAGAGATGGAGATGATGGAGATACAAGAGATGGAGATGGAAGAGATGGAGATGGAGGAGATAAAGATAGAGAGGTATGTATGAATATGGAGGAAAGGGAGATGTTGGAGATGAAGGAATGGAGGAGATGGAGATAGAGATGAAGATAGATATGGAGATGGAGGATATAGTGAAAGAGGAGATGAATATGGAGGAGATGGAGGAGATGGTGGAAGAGATGGAGATGGAAGAGACAGAGATGGAGATGGAAAATTTGGAGATGATGGAGATGGAGATAAAGGAGATGGAGATGATGGAGATGGAGGCAGAGATGAGAAGGAGGAAATGAAGACAGAGATGGAGATGGAAAAGATGGAGGTGATAGAGACGAGATGGCAAAAATTGCGGAATAGGGGATATGGAATGATGGAGATAGTGGAGATGGAAGAGATGGAGATGGCAGAGATGGAGATGAGATGGAGCAGATGGACATGAGTTGGAGGAAATGGAGATGGAGGAGATGGAGCGGTATGGGAGGGAAATAGAGATGGAGAAAAGAGGAGGAGAAGGAGAAAGAGATGGACAAAAAAGAAAGAAAAGGGAATGCTACTCTCCATTAGCTTCTTACAATGTTAAAACCGGACTGATCCATTCAGGTCCAAATAAAGTCATCCAAAAAATAATCAAAACTCTCAAGAAGAATATTCAAAGCATGCATTTATTTGTGTGTGTGGAACATCATTGTTAATGTATACAGTGCCTAAGGATTGTAGTTAGTGGGAGCAAGAAGACATCACAAATAACTATAGACTTCAAAGTAATGTTTATTTTTCCACCTTCTACAAAGTCCAAAACTTTTCTTATGCATGCTTATAACACTCTTCATATTTGTTCATAGGCCCTAGAATATACTAATTACAAAAATTAGCATATTATGGTGTGCATGATAAAAGCATTTTTAAGTAGGGATGTGTCAAAACTTGTAATGAATCAGTGGGAAGGACCTTCCACTTATAACAAGCAAAACAAACCAAGATTTAAGGGTTTGACAAATGGTCCTGGTGTCTGTTTGGTTTCGGTGTGCTTGTAGAGGACATAAGATTATCTGAAATTCTTGTTAAAAGCCAGATTCTGATTCAATAACCAAGATAGGACCTAAGATTTTGCCCAAGCTGCTAGGTGATGTCAATACTGCTGGTCCATAAACAATCAATGAACATCAAGCTGCTACCAATGCTATATGCACTATAATAATCGGCCACATTGTGCCCAGATGTTTGATAAAATAGTTTTCTGAGTGTTTCTGAGAGTGTTTTGGATTAATTAGTAAACTAAGGAAGGTAGAATTCTCATTGTAATGTGGGTAGGCCATAGTCAGCCATTTGAAGGTCTGAATAAAGAGATTGATCCTTCCCCAACTAACAGAATTCTCCTGCCAGGTGGCTGTGAGACTCAAGCATTGGTCCTTCCTGGTTCTGTGGAATCCTTTCTGTCAGCCTTCAGGCTTGATCTGAGATACCAGCTTGGCAAATTTGGGACTTTATAACTCCATACAATAAGGCTTTTGATGTGTTAACTTTGATGTATTGATTCTGCTTCTGATCCCTCACAGAAGTAGCTACACCTAGATTCCTTTGTCTCCCCACCCCTGCCACACACACTCTCTTAACCCAGTTCAGAACAATTTTACTGACAATTGTATCTTTGAGGTTGAAAAACGATTGAATATTAGCAATTTCATAAGCTTCAATCTAGTGACAATTTTCCTGTACATTTCATTATGTGTTGCCTATCCCTCCAATATGTGACTAAGAGCCCTGTGAAACAAAGAATTGCAACTGCATCTGTCACTACCCTTTTAGAGTACTAGCTCAGTGTTGGCCATAAAGTAAGTATTCAATAAACATCCATTAGATAGATGAAGGATGGATGGATGGATGGATGGATGGATGGATGGATGGATGGATGGATGGATATATGAATGGGTGGGTAAATGAATGGATAAATGGATTGATAGATGAATGGGTAAATGAATGAATGGATGAATAGATTAATAGATGAATGAATAAATGGGTAGATAGGTTGGGGAATGGATGGATGGATGGTGGGTGGGTGGATGAATGGATAGATAAATGCATAAATGGATGGATGGATGGATGGATGGATGGATGGATGGATGGATGAAAGGGTAGGTAGATAGGTGGATGAATGGATGGAAAATGAATGGATGAATGAATGAGTAGGTGGGTGGGTGGGTGGGAGGATGGATGGATGGATGGATGGATGGATGGAGTGGTTTATGTCATATAAAACAGAATGCCAGCAACAGAACTCTCTATATTAGGTACTCAAGAAACAGCTATGGAATGTTTGTCCCTACATTCCTTGCTATGAATGATAATGGAAAGAGACAGATAATAAACCAATCAACTGAAAAATCAGTAACTTACTTTGAGACCATGTTATAAAGGGAAGGAAATAACATTGAGCACTAAGCTGTAGCATGGGGAGAAGTGGGGAAGCTAAGCTTGAGAGGACATAGGGGGCTTCCTGGACCTGCCATTTCAGAGCTAATGAAAGAGGACTGAGTGTGGGCCTGGCTGGAGGACAAAATGGAAACATATATCACTTTTCTTTCTGACACAAAAAACAAACACAAGGTGTCAATATTTCCAAACGGAATTCCACCACCTGGCCTGAAACAGCCAAGGGTCTGGAGATGTGTGTTCTTTGCTTGCTTGTTTTTGGTTAGTATGTTTTGTTTTAAGACAGGATCTCATATTATTAGAGGTTAGCCTCAAATTCCCTATATAGGTGAACATGACCTTGAACTGTTGATTCTCCTGCCAACCCACCCCAACCACAGAGATAGGAGTATAGGTGTGCACCACTATGCCTGGTGTTATGCAGTGATGGGACTCAAACCCAGGGATTCATGCATGCTAGGCAAGTACTCTACCAACAAAGCCACATTCCAAGTTTATGTCCTGAGTATTAAACCCATCAGTGGGCTTCCTGAGCATCATGTCTTGCACAAGAAATTTCATTCATAGCTCAGAACACAAGGACAATGGTCAAAATCAAACTTTCTAGAGTGGTGGTTTACACTAGTGTAAACAAATATCAAAGCTCATCAAAATCTATAATCAAAATGTGAGTACTGACTGTAAGTTATGCATCCATGAAGCAGATTTCAGTCCTGCAATAAAAATGGGTACTTCCTGTGTCAACACAGAGGATTCTCCAGCTTGGGAAACCTCAGAATAACCACAGATGCTCAGAAAGATGAGCAGATCAGAGGGGTGCTGGGAGGCCACAGAAAAGGCCAGTGCAAGGGGGCATTTGCCACTTGATATCATGTCTTTATGAAGAATTATGGCTCTTCTAACATATTTTTCAAAATCATACAGGACACTGCTATGTCATTTGCTCACATGGATTTATTTTTTACTGGCTTGGATTTTTTTTTATTATGTTTGAAGGTGGGAAAAACAACATGTGTTTCCAACTAGCTTCAAGGGGAGAGAGCTCCAAACATACACTTCTGCCCTCAAGGTTGCCTCCCCAGTGTTTCCACCAGAAGTCTAATCCTGCCAGGGAAGGTACATAAAACATTCCCTGACTTGATCTCACACGGACTCCCAGAACAGGCCCTAGTGCACACTGCTGTCTTCAGGGCATTGAGCATCAATTTAGGATCTGGGAAGACTAGGTAGGGGTCCTTACAGGTCCATACTCCAGTGCAGTGCAGCCTCAAGACCAAGAACCTGCTTCCTGCTTCAGGCTGTCTGGGTTTAAAGTCAGTCTCCTCTAGCTCACTGGGTGGGTGTTCACTCTCTTGGAAAGCAGTCTGTGCCTCCGTAAATGGCAGACAGTCACAGAAGCTACCTTGTGGGGGAGGGGTATGAAATTAAATGAGAATTTACACATAAGCTTGTGGCAAAATTGCAAATCTAACACGGGTTGGTTCTTCGACACCCCAGACAGCACTTTGCAGTACATGTCATCTAGTCACACACAAGCCGTCCTTCCTGCTCAAAGTCTGCCAGCTTCCTGTGATCAGAGGGAAATGCAAATCCATAGAGCTTAGACTGTCACAGAGCACAGACTGGGCACTGGGGTCCCTTCGGTGGACAAGAGGAAGCATTCCAGTGAGAAGGATACTAGCTAGTGACTCCAGATAGGACCTATGACAATCGCTTTCCAAGTCTGTTTCACAGCAAATTCTCAACCTGCAGATGAGAAGTGGAATATCCGAAATGTGAAGCAGCCTTCCCAAGGTCACCCAAATATTAAGAGACTTCACTACATCTACTGGGAACATGTGTCATTCATGACTCTCCAGGGTCTACAGGTGACATGGTAAGTGAGTTGGGAGGGCAGTCAGTGACTGAGATAGACCAAAAATCTCTGTCTTAAGGGGAAGGTCACTACCTGACACAAACAGTGGTTGCTAGGTGAAAACTCCAGATGCAGGGTCACAGATCTCCCAGACTGGTCGGGAAATTAGAGACTGGAATTCTGAGGGGTCCAGTTTTTCAATACTAGCTACTGACTTGAAATTGGTTTTAAAATAGCATGGATATTAGGGGTGGAAGAGACTTTACAGCCAAATACAGCAACACCTCTTTACCAGATCCAGACTTAAAGCCAAACTCTGAAGGACATCTATGGTGTGAGAAGGATACTTTGATATGATTGGACACATAATGACAGTGTGGCATTTTCGTTCTCTTTGTAAGTTATGATCATGGAATTGTATTGTGTGGGGGAAATGTTTTTTTTAGGAGACCCATGCTGTAAGTATGTGGCGACTGAATGGTGTGTCTACAACTTATTTTCAAATGGTTCAGCTGGAGGTGGGTGTGGGATGAGAGGAAGGAAGGCAAGAAGGACAGGCAGGAAGGAGGCAAGAATGAAGAAGAGGGAGAAAGGAAGGAAAAAGAGAGAGGAAGAAAGGGAAGAAGGAGGGGGAGGGAAGGGAAATGAAGGGAAGGGAGAGACAAGGAAAAAGAAACAGAAAGAAAGCATAACAATTAAGCAAATTTGACAAAAGTGTAAAGCTGATTTAATCAAGATTGGTGCTTCTAAGCATGGAGATTTTACTCCCCTCTGTCAACTGAGTGTCTAGTGACAATTTCTACTATCATGGCAGGTGTGGAGGTGTCATCGAATTAGTGGGTAGAGGTCCAGAATGCTGCCAGACACCCTACAATGTGCAAAGCAGCTCCCAGCACAGAAGTCGCTATGCATCCCTGGGTGTAAATGGTGCCGAGGGTGACAGACCCTGATTCAGGTTAAGGATGCTCTACAGGCCATTGCATCCCTTCAAGGTTTTTGCATCTTCACATTTTCTCCAGTGGAAACTTATGGTGGCACACGCTTACAAACCCATTCCCTGGGAACCTGGAGTGAGAAGATCACGAGTTGGAGGCCAGCCTAGGCCATATGATCAAACTCTATCTCAAAAACAATACACAGAAAACTTTTAAGAGACATAAACAGTAACACTATGCAGAACCAAAAGATAACTTTTCAGGAGCGTTGCTGGCCATAGTTACCACCATTGCAGCCGCACCTCCGGTAAACAGCGACTGCCTGTGGCTACTGTCATGATGCTGGGGAGGTGGCTCCACAGTTCTCCTTCTCCCTCCCTCTTTCTCCCCCTCTACAGCATTGTATACTTAAAAGGGGTGCATTTGACTGTGGGGAGACATGTGGAAATCAGAGATCAGTGTCTGAAGCTCTGTTCTACTGCTCTCTACCTTAAGTTTGGGAACAGGGTATTTCACTGAACCTGGAGCTCACCAACTGGCTAACACTTCTAACACTAGGGCTACAGACATTCACCACTGGTGTGGCTTTTTATGTGGGTGCTGGGATTTGAACCGGGGTCCTCACGCTTGCACAGCAGAACTCTCCCCCACTGAGCCATCTCCCTAGTCCTTACAAGATGGCATGGGTTCTCCCCACCCCTCCTGGTAGCTATCCTTCTCTTTCTTCTCCATCCTCCTCTGCCCAGAGGGAAGCAGACCAAACACCAAGGACTCCAAACATGCATTCTGACATGCTGGGAGCCTCCATCGAAAAACATAACTTTCCTAGTCACTGGGATAAAGTGTGCAGAGGAATGCTGCCACCTGCATGTCCTTGACAAGGTGCTTCCCAGGAAAAAATGAGACCAATGCCCCTTTCCACATCCCTGAGCTCCTGACAAACACTAAGAGGCTGTACCTGGCAGGTTACTGTCACCTGGAATGTGCCTACCCTCAGACCAGCCTCTTCGCTAAGCTTGGAGCACTGGTCCCGGCTGAAGGATCTGTTGGCACCATCAGGCAAATTGCCACCATCAGCCAGTTGCCGCACTGGGCTCCACATGATTAAGGACATGGCAGCATGTGATGCATGCGGAGAGACCTGGGGCAGCCTGGGTACCACAGAAAGGTTAATCAAGTGGGGAAAACAAGCTACCGAATGCAAAAAGAGTCACACAGCCCTCCACTTTTCTCTTGAATTAAACTCCTTCCTTCGTAAAATATTCCCAAACTAAAGGCCAGTGTTTCTCCCAGATCTCAAATTCACTGAAAGAGTGTGCTGGGCCCACTCCAAACATACTGAGTCTCAATCCCCATAGCAAGAATGGAAAACTCTGCACCGTGGGAAGTTCCCCCGATCCTGAGTGGGCCAGAAAACATCTCACTCAGGTACAAATGAGTTGGACCCAGTGCTTTGATGTCACAATTTTCTTCTAATTGAGTGACTTTGAGCAAAGCCACTTCACCGTGCCATGATTTTCTCCTATGTAAACAGAGAATTAAAAAAGCAGCTGTGCCCCCCCCTCACACGGGAGGAGCAGCCTTGCCAGGCCACAGAAGAAAACATTGCAGCCAGTCCTGAAGAGACTTGATAAACTAGAGTCACATGGAAGGGAAGGAGGTCCTCCCCTGTTAGTGGACTTGGACTTGGAAAGGGGCAGGGAGAAGATGAGGGAGGGAGGGTGGGATTGGGAGGGATGAGGGACGGGGCTACGGCTGGGATACAATGTAAATAACCTTTGATTAATATAAAAAATAAATAAATTTTTAAAAAACGCAGCTGTGTCATAAGCTAGCTGTGAGAACTGAGTTTTCACACACACACCTCACAGTGCCCAGCACCCAGCCCTGTGCTCAGCAGGTGTGCCTTCTTTTCCTTCTCAGTGTTTGGATGAGCATTAGAATCATCTAGAGAGCTTTGCCAGCCCAATAGTACTTGGCTCCCACTCCACATTCTAATTTAAAGTCAAAGGTGGGACCCCTAGCAACAGGGACTGTCAGCAATACAGGTGGTGTCAAAGAGCAGCCAGCTTGAACCTAAGAAGCTGCCAGTGACACAATCAAGGCTTCTCCCTTGCCAAGGCCAAGCACTTCCTCTGCATTCTGGAATCCCTGAATGCTTACAGGAAGAGCCTGAGGTAAAGCTCTGCCACCCAGCACTGGGCACTCCTAGATGCTGCCTCCAAACAGACCTTGCCTAGAACCTGCAGAAAAACTCCAGTCAATACCTCCAAAAGAGCTGCCTGAGAGGAGGGGTTAGGACAGGGAAGCAGGGTTCCCACTGAGCCCCTGAGCATCAATGAGAGCTGGTTTGACCAGGGTACCAGTCTAAGGGAGCCTGAAGCTGTAGCTCCATCTCCCCACAAGCCTGCTCTTCTCCCCACCAATTCCCAAAAAGGGAGTGTTGAGAACTTAGCAAAAAGGCCTGAAGGAGACTTCAGCAAGCTGGCTGTCTCTGGCAACACGCCTGACACTATCAGGAGACTTCCCGGGACAGGGCTCTTCTCTCCTGAGTCAGGTGACAGTGAACCTGGGGGAGCAGGAGGGAGGCTGGTTCAGGTTCGGGTTTCCTGAATGCCCTGGGGGCCTATATTTCCTGCCTCCAAGAAATCACCACTCTCCACTAACCCAAACTGATCAGAACTTCCCCACCTTCCCCTCCAGACCCCTTATCTCCGGGAAAAGAAAAATTCATCGGATACTCTTCCTCATATAAATAGAAAACAATTACTAGTGAGGTGATGATGTTCCTTCGCCTATTTTTGGTGGGTCTCTTTGTTCAGATTTTTAGACATGTACCCGGGTCGCTTGCACACGTGCGCGTTCGCTCACACACACACCCCTTCGTGGAGGTGGGGGATGCAGAGTGAAGAGAACGCAGTCACTTCAATGCCTAGACTCAAAGTCAGTTGGGCTTTAGCTCCAGGCATCCCGCTGTCAGCTGGCCGCAGTAGCTCTCTTTGCATCTCTCTTGCCCAGACCTCACCTTAACCCCTCATTTCTCCCCTGGGTCCTGGGCTCCAGTAGCATCCTTCACCTCCGAAGTTACTGAGTTCTGGGAATCAATTCAGACACTTGGGGGAGGGGTTAAACAAAAAGGCAAATAGCTCCATTAATCCCCAAATGCTTTCTTCCATCTGCTGCGACTTTCCCAGGGTTGGGACTTGCATAATGAATAGAGCGAAAGGCAAAGTTGGCGAATCAAGGTGCTTGAAGGGTGGAGGGGGCCTTGGAGTCAGCTCCAACCCAGGCAAGGTGCTCAGCCCTGTGATGGCTGCACCACGGAGAGGGATAGATGGTGAAGAAGAAAAGGAACGAGGAGGGGATGAGGTTCCAATCAAGGGCCCTCAACGCTCTGGGGAAGGAGGCTTTTGTTCTCGCCCCCTCCGCGCACTCTGCCTAACCTTTGCTTCATTTTCGCTAGTGTACGAGTTGCAGGAAGCACTCACTCTTTTCCTCCCTCCTTCCCTACCTCCTCCATCACACACGCGCATGAGGGCTCACACACGCCCCCCCCCCACACACACACACCTCACTTCCTCTCAGGTTCGCCTGACTCTGTTTACCTAGAGCGGAGCATCTAGAATAAATAGATCCTCTTCCCAAAACCCAAGAGTTTGAAGACCCGGTTGTGTGTCTCAACTCCCACCACCACCTCTAGTGAGAAGACAGCAGGTGGGCGAGGCGAAAAGAGACCTTCCCCTTCCACAGTCAACGTTCACCCCCACCTGCGCTGAGCCCAGAACCTCTGCTCCCTGCTGCAAGGGAAAGTTGTCGTCCTGGGTGACATTCCCAATCGGAGACCTTGGGATGAAGGGAACGGTGGCTGGGGATGCTGGGGATGGGAGGGAAAGGTAAGCGGACCCAGAGAGGAGGGCGAAGAGGGGGCATCCCACCTGGACATGTGTTCCCTTTGGGGACGGTGCGCTTTCTCCAGCCCCAGCTTGGTGAAGATGCCCACAAGCACCATGACAGCCACCACCCCGCAGATGATGTAGACGATCAGGTTGGTCTTGTCCTTGGTGGGGTCGTGCAGGGGGTCGTCCTTACGCGCTGGGGGCTTGCCGGTGTTGAGCCAGAGCGGCGTGTCGTAGTTGGTACAGGTGCTCTGGTTCAGCCGCCGCTTCTTAAACGTGCAGCAGAACCGGAAGCCACAAGTCCCGCAGCAGAAGATGAAGTCGCCCGAGCTGCAGTTGAACGGCGGGTCCCACTGGCCCATGACATCGAAGTAGCCCCGACAGGAGTCCGGCGTGGGCGCCCGAGTCGGTGGCGCGTCCGAGCTTCCGACTCCCTCGCCGGCCTCTCCGGAGGCGGCCCCGGAGCGGTTGCCCCCCGTGAGCAGCAGCACGCCGCCCAGTTGCGCCAGCTGCCCGTGCCCAGCTCGCTCCTGCGCCCGGCACATGCGGGCGCACAGCTCGGTGAGGAAGCAGCCGAGGAGCAGCCGGAGGACTCGGCGCATCGTGTCTCCCAGCCCGGGCTGGAGCGCTCGGTCGCCGCTGGAGCCTCTGCCGCCGCCTCTGGACGCGCGGCCGAAGCTGCCGAGGCTGCTGGCGGGGGCTGCGGGCCGCCGCTGGCCGCACATGCAGGGAGGCGGCGCGGGGCGCTCGGTGGTCGGCGGCCACTGCGCTGGGCTCAGCCTGCCTTCGCCTCCAGCGCGCCGCGCGCCGAGGAAGAGGGCCGGCCTGGGAGGAGCGCGCCGGGGCCGGGCGGGGACGGAGCCGGAGCGGGGGCCAGCGCGGGGTGCAGGTCCTGCCGGCCACCGGGAGAGGCGGAGGCGGAGAGCAAGGGAGAGTCGGTGTGTCCGTAACTCCCCTCCGCCCGCCGCCCGGGGCTCGGCTCCCCACGTCCGCTCGCTCGCAGGATGCTCTTCACCTCGCCAGCTCGCCAAGTGCGCTGGAGAGAGCTAAGCGACACTTGTGGAATGAAGGGAGGGCCTTAGGGAAGGGGGAGGGGAGGAGGGCGGATAGAGGAGGAGTGAGGGGGAGGGCGAGCGCGAGCTCGAAAGGGGCGGGGGCGCGGGAAGAGGTGTCTCGGGCGGGCGGGGGCGAGTGGGGGGCTTTCAGAGACCGCTCCGGTAGGAGCAGCGAGCTCCGCAGCCGCCAGGCTCGGAAGAGCAGCTCGGATTTCCGGGCAGGTGAAGAGAACCGTGGTCGGGACCTCCGGCACCTCTGGGGAGAAAGGTGCGGCTCACCCCAAGCAAAGGCTCAGAGGTGGCTCCGCCCGCGGCTTTTCCCCCCCTAGGAGTGCGTGCGCAGAAGCTGCGGTTGCAATCTGTCGATCACGCAAGGGGTGACTCTAGGAGAATCGGGACAGACTAGATGGCTTGCTCACTCTTAAGACACACTAGAAGCAGTGTAGACAGGATCTTCCTCCACCTCCCTGGCGTGCGGGAACAGCCTTTGCCCTTCCTTAGGGATGCGCCCTTCTGCCTGGCGCAAGCCCGGGATGTCCCTGAACAGAGAAGACAAAGGCTAAACTGGGAAGGTGGGTGAAGTGTCAAGACCCTGGACTGTGGTGAGCATCCCAGGATAGGGGCTTGGGAACTCACTGAAGATGCCGGAGGGTCGGGGGAGGTGGCCAGCGGTTCATCCTGGAAGGTCTCTCCTAGGACCTCGCCTAGCCCCTGGGACCCACAGCTTTCTGTCTCTTCGCCCCCGCAGCGTTCGCTGAGCTCCACAGGAGGGCACACCGCGGAGCCGCCTGCGCCGGCAGTTTTGGCGCAGCGCAAGGCCTGGGCACTCATCCTCAGCCACCCTGTCGTTCCTGCAGCGAGCGCGACAGTCTCCAGAGCAGGCTGTCCCCTGTCCCCACGGAGCCCCTTTCCCGACATCCTCACCGAGCTTGTTTCCTAGACTCGCAGCATCTCTTTCAGCCTTTCCAAATCTGCGCATTCTTCCTCCCTTTCCCCTGGCCGATTCCTCAGAGACCACCATAGGCCCTCTCCCATTTCCCCCACTTCTTCCTGTCCTCTGCTTGGATTTGACTTCAGTAGCACCTAGAACAGGATGCACATCAAAGCTGAAAAGCTAAATTTGTATTTCCATATGCCCTGGCGTTTGTTTTTAATTCTATTAACTAAGTATGCTCTTTGCAGCCGGCTGGGTGATGGACAGCGGAACAGTGTTTTCACTGCTCTCTTCTCTTCGGCTCCAGCTGCAGGTCTTTTGGAGGACATTTTCAAAGGACCAAGAAGTTGGGGCACATGTAAAATGCTATGCTGGGAGCCCCTTAATTGGAAAATTGTGGGAGGGTTTGTTGGGACTGTGTGGAAAGTTTTCTCCAAATCAAAGAGTTTGGCTAGGCTCCTGCTCCCTTTGAATAAGCAAGATTTACAAATGTAGCCCAGGGCCACCTTGTTAGACCATACCCGGTCTTAAAGCCAAGACCAGCTGCCTTAGACTGTACTCCAACCATCCCCCACCTGGGAAAAGGGTGAGAACTGCCAATTCATCAGCGTCCTCACAACAGGATCACAGAAATAAGGGGGGGAGGCATATCTGTCACACTGGCCACTCACACCCGCCACCACCCTGTCCGGCCTGCGAACACGAGCATTGGTGTGGGAGTTGATGGCAGCTGACATTCATCTGTGGCTGTCAGCATAGCCCCTCAGCTTGCTTTTATTAAAAACCAATGTCTACTGAGTACCAGGCAACCTGGGGGCTTGTGGAGGAACCGCTGAGCACAATGGCCCCCTGGACCTTCTGCCTCTTAATAAATATTATCTTCCCAGTGGGAAAGTGGAGAAACTGATTGAGCTACCCAGGGTGGTTTGTGGAGTGAATGCTGGAGTTAACATTTGACCCAAGAGATCTGCTTCCAGAGCCCCTGGCATAGCTGCTTCCTAAAACACGCTCATCCTACATTTATTATATATTTACATTTTTTAATGTCTCCAAACACTGCCATGTAAATAATATGACAAAAAAGAGCCTTGCTCATTTGTGTTCCACAGCACAGAGACAAAAGCTGCTTATGAACTATGTTAGCTAGTTGTTCAGTTAATTAAGGTTTTAACAAATCATGAATAGTAAAGTGTTTGTCATGAAAGTATGAGGACCAGAGTTTAATCCCTAGAACCAATGTGAGAGAGAACACAGAACATGGTGGCATCTATGGGGAAGTAGAGATAGGCAGATCCCTGGGACTTGTGGCCCACTGGTCTAAGCTTCTGTGGCGCTTCAGGCATGGTGAGAGGCTGGTGAGACAGCAGTTGAGAGCCTTCACTGCTCCTGCAGAGGACTTAGCTTTGGTCCTTAACACCCATAGCAAGTGACTTTCACTCACATACAGGTCCAGTACTGGAATATATGACACTCTCTGGCCTCCACAGTAATCTGCATGCACTTGGTACACATAAATTCACACAGACAAACAAGTAAAAAGATAAATCTTTTTAAAAATTAAGGTCTTAAGGAGTGACACTTGGAGTTGTCATTTGGCCTCAACAGGCACTGGTACACATGCGTGTACACCTGAACTGAGAGGAATATGCACACACAGAGCACATAGGCACACATAGAACACATACACACACACACACACACTTAAAGCACATAGAGACACACACATAGAGCACACACATACACATTGGGGTTGGGGGAGAGACAGAAAAAAAATCATTAAGGGACAAAAGGAGAAAAGGAATATTCAAAACCAGGAGGGACAGAGTTTCGTCCATTGTGACTTCTCTGAGGTTGGCAGATAACTACACGGGGGCCTGGGAAGGACCTTCTAGAAGGCGTCCTAGGATACAAGAAGTTGTGATCTCTGTGAGCTCTGTCCAGCCGGTGGTAAGGCCAAGGCTGGGATAACCTGCCCAGCTACTGTGTGGTCTTCTGCCATCTTCATCCCTGCTCATCACCTCCCCAGTGCTCACCAACCCACACCAGCATCAGGGACTCCTTTACAGCGAATGACCTCACAGAAAAGCAGGTGCTCTCTCTCTCTCTCTCTCTCTCTCTCTCTCTCTTTCTCTCTGTCTGTCTTTCACATACACTATTGCAAGATGTGAGGGGGGAGGATTTAAGAGACCTTAAAACATAATTTTTAAACACCTTGGACAAAATCTGGGCAGGAAAGTCCACTTCAAGATCTGCCTTTGGTCTCTACACAGTCTCTGTCTTGACGACTTTTGACTCTCTGGCTGCTGCTCCCAGCTTTAATTAACAGAGACTGCCCCCTGTATGCCACAAGAAAACTGCAGGAGCTGCGCTTCAGAAGGAAGCAGACTGAAATCTACCCTGCCTTCCTTTTTCTTGGAAGAACCTCCACCTCCGCTCCTTCCCCAGGAGCTTTTCTCTGACTCGGTTCTCTTTCTGTCTGCAGTGGCTGTAACTGAGCCTGTGACTGCTGGGATTGCCTCAGCCCATGAGCCAAGCCTTTGAAAAATATTTAGGAAAATCTTTTGTGTTCTTTTCACTCTTGAATCTGGGGAGGAAAAGTCCATTTTCTCTGGACGTAACAAGTTAGCAAGTATAGCCACTACCTCCTGATTGGGGATATGACTATTTGGCACACAAGACTAAAAGGGTATTTCTTTTAAGGCTTCTATATTGGGGGAGGGGGGAGGCAGGTTATAGAGTTACTCACTGAAACACCTGGCAAGTTTGTGGATAAAGAAGAATCATAGTGATTCTCTACCTCAAACCACTGCAAACAAATCCACGTGAACACATCACAAGGAAAAACATAGCCCTTTAATAAAAGCTTTTTTTCTATGAAAGAGATGACGATGATGCTACAGTTTTAGGGCATGTACCCTTTCAATATCTAAAGAAGAATATCCTTTGCTCTGGCATCAGTTATTCAGGCTGCAGTACCTAGAGCAGCAAGCATGAAGTTGTGCCAGCCAACAACTAAGGAGGGAAGGGTGGGGGCTGCCTGGGACCACCTTAAAACCAGTGTTCATAAGCCCTGCAACAAATTAAATTATATGCACTGTGGCCCTTCTCTGAATGGGTTGTTTGTTAATCTTCCTCATCAGGTGGCTTTTAAGGTTTCAAAGAGGTTTCCAAGCAACTGTTAGCCTTGAGGGAGAAAAAAGGGAGAGATGACGCAGAGGCAAACGCTAGCAAGCCTTGCCTGCTTCCAGAAACATATATTTGATGGATTTTATTCTCCATGTCTGGAGAGGTAAAGCAGCATCACAGAAGGGAAGTAGGTCAATAGCGTGGCTCCTCTGCACTGGGGGTGGTGCCCCGCCACATACACACCATTTGTCAAAAGTGTCTTATTTGTTTCAATATGCATTACAAAGAAGCACATCCTCCAGATGAATTCGTAGGCAGAAGTGTTAGAGTATAGTTGATTATTTTAAATTCACTAATGTAAAGTCAATCTAAGAAAAATAAACCCAGTGTAGTATTTATAAGAAAAGAAACAAGAGTATCTGGTACTGAAACCTGAGGCTGAAGAGGGGGTAGCTTAATTCAGACTGGGTTTCCAGGTCTCAGCACTACTGTTATTGGGGAGTGTACACACCTGTTTCATGAGGATATTGTGTGCACTGGGGGATAATTGGCAGGATCCCTAACCCTCACCCACTATTATAACAACTACAACTTTGATAGACATTGCCAAATGTCAACTGGGGGTCAAAATTAAAACCAGTTAAAGACCATGATTGTGGTGTTGTCCCTATGTTAAAATCTCAGCTCTTCCTGGTTGACATTTGAAGAGATTTGTGTGGGGGCCAGTGAGACGAGGTTTTATTACGTAGCACAGGCTGGCTCTAAGCTCCTGCCTTCAAGTAAGTTTCTCACTCTCTCCAAGCTTTGGTTTTTTACCAGACCAGGGTAATGGTGTCTCTCTAGGCACATGGCTGCAATCTGAACACTCAGTAGGCTGAAGCAAGATCATGAGTTCAGGGTCAGTCTGGACTATATCAAGACCCTATTACAGAAAGAAAGAAAGAAAGAAAGAAAGAAAGAAAGAAAGAAAGAAAGAAAGAAAGAAAGGAAGGAAGGAAGGAAGGAAGGAAGGAAGGAAGGAAGGAAGGAAGGAAGGAAAGAAAGAAAGAAAGAAAGAAAGAAAGAAAGAAAGAAAGAAAGAA
>NW_026596415.1:2631593-2681023 GCF_907164565.1 Psammomys obesus
AAAGAAAGAAAGAAAGAAAGAAAGAAAGAAAGAAAGAAAGAAAGAAAAAGAGAAAACAAAGAGTGACATCTCTCTCCATGAATGCCCGGCCCAGAGTTGCTTCGTGTAATGTCAGGTATGGCAAGTGGAGACTCTGCAGTACTTAAAGAGTCTCTTTAACATGTGAGGGCTGCAGGGTGCCTCAGCTGTATACACTCAAAGAAGCAGAGACTGGCCTTTCCCTCAGCACTACACAGTCTCTAGAGGGGATGCATACAGTACAGAGCCAGGGCAGGCTTCCAGAGGTAGACCTCTGTGCTCCAAGTGATACCACATTTACTTTAAGGCCCTGCAGATGCCTTTTGAAATTAGAAATGATGACAGGGTGAGGCATCAATTCTCTGTGTAATTCTAGTTGGCTTTAAACTTCCTGCCTCAGTGTCCCACAGGCTGGGATGGCACATGCGCTCTGACATGCCCAGTTTCAGAGAAATTTTTGAGCAAACGGCTGAACCCTTTCATTTTGCACTGGACACAGTGGCATAGCTGAATCCAAGCAGAAATGGGGGTCAAGTTTATAGGCCTATAGAAAAGAGCATGTGGGGAGGAGAATTAGCAAGGATTTGAATAAAAATTGATGTGGTGAAACCCATTACTTTGTATGCTGGTTTTAAAAACTATTTGTTAGGTGGATATTTAGCTCGGGTGGAGAGGAGAGGGCTGGTGACATTGGAGCAGCCATCAGTTAATGTATATCAGCGTTCTCAGGAGCAGCATAAGAACAACTACAGTAGACACAAGCCAAAAGCACAATGTTGACGTGTGGAGGCTCCCACCGGTCCCTACAAGACAGAGATAAGTCTACTGAGATGTGCTCGGGAAGCGCCTGCTTTGGGTTGTTGCACATTGCGTTCATGCCACAGTTTGTATCTGTGGAAGGTGCCAGAAATTAGTGTTGTGTTTGTCAGGGTTGGTACAAATGTATGAGTGGTTTTTAAATTCTTTTTATGTGTTTTCATGTACATCCATGTATGAGCAGGTGTGTATACACACACATATACACACACACACACACAGAGAGAGAGAGAGAAATTATGTATGGAGGCCTGAAGCTGATGTCAGGACTCTCTCCAACTTAATTGAGGCATGTCTCACAGGTAAGCCCAGAGCTCCCAGTCAGTCTAGTCTGGCTAGGCAGCTTTCTCAGGGGGTCTCTTTGCATCCCAAGAGCCAGAACTGTAGTCAGGCCATCCACCTACCCAGCATTTATGTGAGCCCAGGAGATCCAAATTTCACTCCTCAGATTTCTGTGACCAGCATTCTAACGACTGAGGCCTCCCAGGCTCTCACTTTTTTTTTTTTTTTTTTTTTTTTTTTTTTTTTTTATTCAAGACAGAGTCTTTCACTGAGACCTGGGCCTCATGGATTAGGCTCTGTGAGTTTGCCTAGTCTTAAGAAAAACATCAATATGGAAATATCAGTAAAACTGTTAACTGAAGTTAAATGAGCCCAAATTCTGTTCATTGTAGGCAGATCCTGGCCACTAAGTCACAAGTAATAAATTGAAGCAATTATCTGAATGATTTAAGTCCCTCCAACTGTTTCATGAAGTCAAAATAGGTTTAGAGATCATTAAAATAATGGGTTGTGTCCCCAGGAATGAGATAAGAGGAAACCCTCATAGCTGTGTAATTCCAGGCTCCTTACAGACTACCAGTTAGTTCTTTGTTAAATGGTGAACACTTAACAAGTCTCCCCAGGCTTGCAGGAGACAGATTACTCCTGCTGCATGAACAGTTCTGTGTGTTGGACCTTGGATTGGTCTTGCCAAGATACCTTTGAGGACTCAGATGGACTCACTCCTGCATTTGTTGCACGTAGCCAGGCTAATGGGTATTGCTTGGCCTGGCATAGTGTTCAGATGGGAGAGCTTTTCTTCATCTCATGAGGCCTTTTACTCAGAGAAGATGGCTGGGCAGGCTTTGAAAAGGCACACAAGTTCTGTTGAGACCCAAACTTAGAACAGGCCTTGCTTCACCGCTGCCCCAGGCTGTTTGCCAACGCAAGCCAGACAGCCTGCTTATGTGTGAATGACTGTAATGTTACCAGGACTAGCCTCTTATACAGCAAAACCCTGCCACTACCACACTATTCATACCCCCAAGGCTCCCTGATCACTGGGGTTCTGTCAGTTACAGGAAAATGGGCAGAAGTAGAAGTTAAACAAAGTAAGCCAAACTCAGAAAGACAATTGTCATGTTTTCGCAAAAGTATGAAATCTTTCTATATTAGAAAATTTTGAGCACTAATAAATATCCTTGCATGTGTCCTAGGCATAGGGAGGTCCTGTATGCCACAGTGTCTTAACGTCTCCCAGTCACCAAATTCATCTAATTCTCTGTAACTATTTATCAAAACTTCAATTCCCTCCACCTCCCCCTTTTCAATCCTCTCCCCTCCCCTCTTTTTTCCTTCTTTTTTCCTATCACCTTCCCTTCTCTTGACAGTCCTTCCCTTTCTGTTGCCTCTACTGCAGTTCCAGCTCTCATCACTTCTTTATGACAATTTTAAGTCCCCCTGGCCTTACTCTATCACCTTTCTTTATCTCCTTACCCCCAAATCCAATTGCCTTTCACGTACTTAGCAAGCCTTCACTGTACGTTCACTTAGCTCTTGGTGCCAAGTGAACATGCCAGGATTGGAGGTCAGCTGGTAATAAGATACAAACCAGCTGTGTTAGGCGACCTATGTCATGTGCTGTGATAAAAAACTCCAAACTCTCAGTGGCCTAAACAACAAATGATGACTACATCATCTTAAAGTCTCTTGCTTCAAGCCGCATAGAAGAAGGCAAGAATATGAAGGATCAAGCAAGGTCCTTTGACCTCAAGTCTGGAAGTGAAAGGCATCCTCTTCATCATATTCCATTACTCAACCACACTGCACAAATCTGAGAACAAAGGAGACCAGGAAATATAGTTTTCTTGTATTCCCTGAGAAAGAAAGAGTGTTGAATACCCAGCCAGTCCCAGGCCAGAAGAGACACCTGTACTATCTGAAGTGGATGCTGTGTGTTAGCCTTTCACCACTGTGAGAGGATGGTTCACAACAACAAATTGAGAGCTGGAGAGATGACCCTGTAATAAAGTGTTTACCATGTAAGCGTGAGGACCTGAGCTCACATTCCTAGTACCCGCATAAAAACTGGGCATGAATTCCCAGTGCTGGGCAGGCAGTGATAGAAAAATCTCGAGGGCTTGCTGGTCAGTCAGTTCACCCAGTCAGTGAGCTTCAGTGTCTCAAAAACTGAGGTGCAGAGGAATTAAGGAAAGTGCTTAAGGTCAACTCCTTAAGTTGTGTGTGCACACGTGTGCACACACAGACATGTACACAAACAAATTAAAGAATAAAAGAGTATTTTGCTCACTGTTTCAGGGGTTTTGGGTCATGGTTATTGGCCCCATGCACCTGAGTAAGGCATGACTGTAGCAAGATCATGTGGCAGAGGAGGTCCTTCACTTCATGGCAGAGAGGAAGCAGAGGATGAGATGGGAACCCGGTACGACTTTCAAAGTCCCCACCTCCACTGATCTACTTCCTTCAGCTAAGGCTCACCTCCTAGGCTTTCTAGAACTCAGCCCTAACAGTCCTGACAATTGCAGACAGAGCATTCATCACATGTGGGAGGCACGTCATCTTCAAACAGTAACGCTGTGGTAGGAGAAACAGGGTGTTCTGCTGTTTAGTATGTTCATGTTTAGTATGATGGATGCAGGGATAGGCATCTAGGTTCTGATACCTAAAATATTTTACCTAATGAAAGAGACTTTGCAGATGTGATGCTAAAGCTCCTGGCATGGGAAAAACAGGCTGGCTGACCAACAGCTTCAGGTGTCGTCACAAGATTCTTAGAGAAGAGTCAGAGGGACTCCACTCTGGCTGCAGAGTAGACCGTGAGGTGTGCTGTCAGAGCAGAGCCTGGAGTGATGCACTTTGAAAGGAAAGGAATAAAACTGGGCGATCGCTCACTTAGGAGTGTGTTTGCCATGCTGCCCATCCTCCAGGGCCTATGGAGAGAAGCCTGGTGTGCTGGCACTCTTGTATTCCTAGCACTGTGGAGGTGGACACAGGCAGATCCCTGGCCTCCCTGGCTGGACAGCCCACCCCAATCAGTGTTGCTAGGCCCAGTGAGACACTCTGTCTCAAAAAATACAAAAACAAATAACAACCAAAATAAAAAAAGTTGGATGAAGCCTGAGGAAAATATTCTTCATTTTAAATTACTCACTTTGTGGAATGAGAAAGTGTTTATGAGAAAAAAAAAACTCAGCCTATGTCTAATTTATGTACTCTTGAATACAAAGAAAAAAAAGTGCATCTTCAATGCTTCCTAATCTTTCATTAAAATTAGATAAAGGTCATGTGACATAGCCAATATTTGTTATCTACTAGCTGTCCATCAGTGAGTTTTTGAAATGTGCACACACACACACACACACACACACACACCACAATTACAAAATAAGAGAAGCCTCTGGTTTAGTGGTGGGCAGATGTTACAGCAACATTTTGGGGAACGAGAAACGTCCTTACACAAAAGCATCGACAAACCAAAGTGCATCGTGGGAAACCAGTGAGTGTATAGGGCTCACTTAAGGAGTGTAGGTGAGGGGTGTGAGTGACCTCAGAGCGGCTACACCGCCAGAACGTCTCATCCAGCATGGATAACTCTCATGCTGCACAGGTGTGTCTTCCTCTTTACTAATCTCCCACAGGCTACATACCCTGACGCTCCAAGACCACAAGGCCACATGCGATGATGGTAGAATTAGATGTGACTGGCCAGCAGATGAAGGAGGGAGCAGCTGGAATGTCAGATGACAATCCTGTGACACTCCCCAACTCCTTTTTCTTTGAGAGACAGCCATCGGTCTACAGGCCTGATTTCTGGGGCCCCTCCAAACCCATCACAGCTTCTCTGATGAAGACAGTGGCTGGAAGGCTCAGAGATTAGTGCACTACAACAGCTTGTGAGCCAAGCTGGAACAACATGGTATCACCCCAGGACCTTTTCTCATAAGAGAGAGAGAAATGGCCCTATCACTGAGCACACCTAGCATGAAGACAAAGTAAGAACACAGCTGAATCCAGCTTGGAGATGTGAGAGTCAGGACAAGGAGGAGATACAGAAAGTTGTTTTGTTTTTGTTTTTGAGACAGGGTCTCATACAGAAGCATCAGCTATCCTAGAAATCACTGTGTAGCCCAGGCTGGCTGGCCTTTAAATTGTAGCAACCCACATGCCACAGGCTCATGAATATTGGGATTACAAATGTGAATCTTTGACTCCCTGAGTCTAGCCAGCACTAGACTTGACCCTGTGCTTGCTTGGAGTTTTATGAACAAATGTACCAAACCACTCTTCGTTTCCTTGGATCAAGTTGGTTTCTTTAGAAAAAAACAGTCCTCGGCAGCACACCATCCTCATACAATCATCTATTTGAAAACATTGGATCAAAGCCAGTGGTTGACAAATCTTAGAATGTATAGAATTTAAGCAAAGAACTTAAAAAGAACACCTTGCCTACAGATTCTGAGACAAGATGGTTGATCCCAAAACTGCATTCTGAAATTACCCCCACCTACATCTAACATAAATCACAGATATGGTGTGTGTGTAAAGCATGGTCCCCCGCTTTAACCTGAAGGAAGTGACCATCTGACCTAGTGCCTACTATGAGCCACACAGTGAGGGTGTGTTTTTGCTTCACTTAATCATCCTGAAAGACCTTGTGTGTGCGCGCATGCGTATAAAGAGAGAGGTCAATGTCAAGTGTCTTCCTCCATCATTTCCCACTTTATTTTCTGAATCAAGAAAATCTATTTTCATTGAACCTAGTTTGTCAATTCAGCAAAACTAGCTGGATAATAAGCTTCAACAATCCAGCAATCCCCCTGCCTCTCTCTCTCTAGCAATAGAATTACAGGCATGACATCACCACACCCAGTTTTTACATACATGGTCTGACCTCGAATCTTCATAGCACGATTTGACCAACTGAGCCATCTCCCTGCCCCCTCCTTGCTTTCAGTGGTGTGTAATTCCTGTGGCACCAGCTCCCTCTGAATCAGCTAGGTGTGGCAGCACATCCCTGTAACCACAGCCATATATGAGAGGCCAAGGCAGGAGGATTAAAAGCTCAAGGCCTAGGCTAAAGAACTAACTCCAGCCAGCCCAGGAAATGTATGAGAAGGACTGGGGATGTAGCTTAATCCTTGCCCAGTATGTATAGGCCCTGGGGTCAACTCTCAGCACTGAAAGGAGAGGAAGAAAAGAAGGGGGAGAAAGAGGAGGCTGTGTGTCTGTGTATGTGAGTGTGTGTGAGTTTTTATGTGTGTGTGTGTTCTCTGTGGGGGGGTGAGTATGTGTAAGTATGTGTGTCTATATGTGTGTGTGTGTCTCTGTGGGGGGTGTATGTTGTGTGTCTGTGGTGCATGTACTATGTGTGTATGTGTGTGAGTGTGTGTGTGTATATGATATGTATCTGTGTGTATGTGGTGTAGGTGTCTGTGTGTGTGTCTGTGTGTATGTGTATGTCTGTGTGTGTGTATGAATATGTGAGTGTGGGTCTGTGTGTATGTGGTGTATGTGTCTCTGTGTGTGTGTGAGTGTGTGAATGATCTTGTTGCCAGCAGAAGAGAGGAAGGATGTTTCATAAAAAATGTGTCAGACAGACAAGAGAACTTTGTAGTCACTAGATCTATGTCCCGTAAAAGATTTTACTGAACACCCATGTGTGGGGACCAGGGTGTAGCTGATCCTATGAGTGAGCAGGAAGATGATTCTGACCAATCAGGTCAGGAGAGAGTGCTCTGCGTGTTTATTCTGCTACTACAGGTGTACATTAGACTGTTTATCTGAAAAGCCAGCTTCCTCCTTCTCTTTTCCCTCCTCAGTAATGGACAACGGCAGTGAAATCATACCCCCAAAGGTGGTTCTGCTTTAAAGCAAGCCAGAAAGCCTCCACCATCCATCACTGTCCTCACTATGGGTGTATGTGTCTGTGTATGTGTGTATGTGAGTATTTTTACTTGAGCAGAAAAAATTCGCCCATCTTTAGATATTTGATTATATCGGTTCCAGGAGGGTACGGAAAGGGGGGTCTGTGAAAAATGCCAGAGTCATCCTGTATAAACACTTGTTCAGTTTCCTGCCTGAGTGAAGCCAAAAGGACAGGGCAGGATGGGAGACTGGATCCCCCTGGCTTGGCTTGGTAAGCTCTCCCACTCTATGCTGGCCCAGTAGCGTAAAACTACCTTGTCACAGCTTCCTAGACAACAAAAAGGGTGACATTAGAAAGAGGCTCAAGACAGGGCCTGATGATCCTCTAGGGAGACCATAGGTTGGTGCAACATCTACTGAGCAGATGCGCTGACAGGAACAGGGCAAAACAGCAGGCGTGGGGGATAGCAAACCCCCGCTGTAACACAGATGATTCCACGACCAGAGAGTGTTATACCATGGTTAGAACCGTTAGCGCTCTCTCGGTGTTTATCAGCAGAGCAGAGTATTTTTTACATGACCTAAAAAATTAGTCCATCTTTAGATATTTGATTATATAGATTCCAAGAGGATGGGGGAAAGAGGAGTCTGTGAAAAATGCCAGAGTCATCCTGTATAATCAGCTGTTCCAGACCTGTAATGTTCTGACTTGATGATAGGAAAAAAAAAACAAAAAAACATGAAGCCGAAAGGATTTGGAGCCTAATTTGAGAAGTCCATCAAGACACTGGAGACAAGGGCAGCCATAGAGCTTTGGCCCTGACTGTATCTTTCAAGGCCAGTTTGCTGACATCAGCATGATGTGTGTAAAAAGCAAAACATGCTTTTAATAACACCCTGAACTGCCCACGCATCTACCAGAGAACATGGCGTTTGCCAATTTAAAAAGTGTAATCTCAGGTAAATGGAACCAATGTTTTCTTTTTAGACCAGACAGGAGTTTGACACAGTGTTTTGGGTAAAAACAGTTACAACAAATGTAGCAATGATTTGGACATAAAACCACATGAAGGAGGGTGTGACAGAGGAATAGTCTACAGATCTTACTAGGAAGTTTTCTTTCTTTTGAAAAGAACTGTGTGTGTGTGTCTGCCTGTGAGTGTGCCTGTGTGTGGTGAGGGTGCCTGCCTGTGGTACTGAGTGGGTGTGTTACTGAGTGTGAGTATGGGTAAGCATATCATAGTGCAAGCATGGAGGTCAGAGGACTACTTCGGGTAGTCCCTCTGCTTCTACCTAGCTTGAGAAAGCAGCTCCTGATTTTCAGCACTTTTTACACCTGGCCCTCAGGTTTCCAGGGATTCCCTTGCCTGCCACCATTGTAGGAACACTGGGATTGCAGACACGTGCTACACTAGCTGATTTACACAGGTGTTGGGGGTCTGAATTCAGGTCCTCACATCTGCATGGCATGCTCTTTCCCCTCTGAGTCATCTCCCAGCCCTTACTGGGGAGGGTGTAGGCTGGCGCTTCACATACGCATCAGCACACTGGCCTCTCAACTGCTTCATAAGCATCCTGGTGTGTATACTAAAGCCCTCCCCAATGTGATAGTTAATCTGAGCTGCCCTGATTACCTTCACTGCTGTTAAAATGCCCCACTCCATATAATGTAAATTCTTTATCTCTCTGATGAACAGAGCAGATTTCATTCAATCATTTCTTTTCAAACCCCTGAGAGTTCTTCTCTGTGCTACACACCGAAGACTCAGCAACATTACAGACAAACAGAAGTTCCCTCACTCGGTCAAGCTCCTGTTCTCCCACTACCTGGTCCAAGGTGACAGCTGCAGGCTCCACCAGCGCCTGAGGACTTGAGAAACACTGGGTTTGAGGTGATACATGCCATCAGCACAGAGTACACTCCATATTGGAAGAGAAAACAAGGTGTTCTGGTTTTTAACATTGATGACATGTTCAAATGATCATTTTTAAGATACTGAACCAAGTAACATTTACTATTAAAACAAACATCATTGATTTCTTGCTACTTTTAAATGCAACTCCAAAGCACTTTAAATTGTGTCCATGACTCATATTTTACTTCTCTTGAATAGCATGATTCTACAGCAGTGAATCTCCAGTAAGGCTAATGATGCGCTCATCTCCCAGGGACACTGGAGAAACAAACTCAATTTCTTTTATGGCTGACATCTACCATCAATAGAAATGGGAAGACGGGGGCAGGACACTGTTTGAGAAGGTCCTGAGCATCACACCCTGGGTTCAAAAAGATGCTCTCAGGGATGAGCAGATCTCCTTAGAATTGGTCATGTTACAAAGTCACACTTCTACATAAGATGTAGAGGGTGTGTGTGTGTGTGTGTGTGTGTGTGTGTGTGTGTGTGTGTGTGTAAAACAAGTCTTTTTTGCTTTATTATTATTATTATTAATTACACTTTATTCATTTTGTATCCCCACATAAGCCCCTCCCTACTCTCTTCCCGATCTCACCCTACCTCCCCTTTCTTCATGCATGCTCCTCCCCACATCCACTGAGAGAGGAGGTCCTCCTCTCCTTCCTTCTGATCTTAGTCTATCAGATAACATCAGGAATGGCTGCATTGTCTTCTTCGGTGGCCTGGTAAGGCTGCTCCCCCCTCAGGGGGAGGTGATCAAAGAGCAGGCCAATCAGTTTATGTCAGAGGCAGTCCCTCTTCCCATCACTATGTAAGCCACTTGGACACTAAACTGCCATGAGCTACATCTGTGCAGGGGTTCTAGGTTATCTCCATGAATAGTCCTTGGTTGGAGTATGAGTCTTTGGGAAGTTCCCTGTGTTCAAATTTTCTTGTTCTGTTGCTCTCCTTGTGGGGTTTCTCTCCTCTCCAGCTCTTGCTATTTCCCACTTCTTACATAAAATTCCATTCACTCTGCCCACCAGTTGGCCATCAGGATCAGCATCTGTTTTGATAGACTGCAGGGCAGAGGCTTTCAGATGCCCTCTGTGGCAGGTTCCTAGGTTGTTTCCTGTTTTTTTTTCTTCTGGCTTTCAGAGGCCCTCTGTAGCAGGTTCCTAGGTTGTTTCCTTTTTTCTTCTTCTGATGTCCATCCTCTTTGCCCTTCAGGATGGAGATTGAGCGTTTTAGTTAGGGTCCTCTCTTTTGCTTAGTTTGTTTAGATGTACCGATTTTAGTGTGTTTATCCTATGTTGTATGTTTTTATGAGTGAGTATATACCGTGTGTGTCTTTTTGCTTCTGGGACAACTCAGGATGATCCTTTCCAGGTCCCACCAATTACCTGCAAATTTCATGATTTCCTTATTTTAGTAATACTCCATTGTATAGATGTACCACAATTTCTGCATCCATTCTTCAGTTGAGGGGCATCTGGGCTGTTTCCAGCTTCTGGCTATTACAAATAAAGCTGCTACAAACATGGTTGAGCAAATGTCCTTTTTGTGTACTTGAGCCTCTTTTGGATATATGCCTAGGAGTGGTATGGCTGGATCTTGAGGAAGCGCTATTCCTAGTTGTCTGAGAAAGTGCCAGATTGATTTCCAGAGTGGTTGTACAAGTTTACATTCCCACCAGCAGTGGAGGAGGGTTCCTCTTTCTCCACAACCTCTCCAGCATGTGTTGTCACTTGAGTTTTTGATCTTGGCCATTCTGATGGGTGTAAGGTGAAATCACAGGGTTGTTTTGATTTGCATTTCCCTAATGGCTAATGAGGTTGAACATTTCTTTAAATGCTTCTCTGCCCTTCCATATTCCTCTACAGAGAGTTCTCTGTTTAGCTCTGTTCCCCATTTTTTAAGTGGATTACTTGGTTTGCTGCTATTCAGCTTCTTTAGTTCTTTATATATACTGGATATGAGTCCTCTGTCAGATAAAGGGTTGGTGAAGATTCTTTCCCAATATGTAGGCAGTCGCTTTGTTTTGATGAGTATCATTTGCTTTACAGAAGCTTTTCAGTTTCATGAGGTCCCATTTATGGATTGTTGCTCTCAGAGCCTGTGCTGTTGGTGTTCTGTTCAGAAAGTTCTCTCCTGCACCAATAAATTCTAGGGTATTCCCCACTTTTTTTTTTCTAGCCGATTTAATGTGTCTGGTTTTATGTTGAGGTCTTTGATCCACTTGGACTTCAGTTTTGTGCAGGGTGATAAGAATGGATCTGTTTTCATTTTTCTACATTGTAGACATCCAGTAAGACCAGCACCATTTGTTGAAGATGCTATCTTTTTTTCCATTGAATGGTTTTGGCACCTTTGTCAAAAATCAGGTGTCAATAAGTGTGTGGGTTTATTTCTGGGTCTTCTGTTCGGGTCCATTGATCCACCATTCTGTTTCTATGCCACTACCATGCAGTTTTTATAACTGTTGCTCTATAGTACAGCTTGAGATCAGGGAAGGAGATACCTCCAGAAGATCTTTTATTGTAGAGGATTGTTTTAGAAATTCTGGGTTTCTTGTTATTCCATACGAAGTTGAGAATTTTTCTTTCCAGGTCTGTAAAGAATTGTGTTGGCAATTTGATGGACATTGCATTAAATCTGTAGATTGCTTTTGGTAAGATGGCCATTTTTACTATGTTAATCCTGCCAAGCCATGAGCATGGATGATCTTTCCATCTTCTCATATCTTCTTCTAATTCTTTCTTCAGAGACTTGAAATTTTTTTCATACAAGTCTTTGACTTGCTTGGTTAGGGTTACACCAAGGTACTTTATGTCATTTGTGGCTATTGTAAAGGGTGTTGTTTCCCTAATTTCTTTCTCAGCTCTTTTGTCTTTTGTATACAGGAGTGCTATTAATTTTTTTTTAGTTAATTTTATATCCTGCCACTTTGCTGAAGGTGTTTATCAGCTGTAGGAGTTCCCTGGTAGAGTTATTGGGGTCACTCATGTATACTATCATATCATCTACAAATAGTGATAATTTGACTTCTTCTTTTCCAATCTGTATCCCCTTGATCTCCTTCAACTGTCTTATTGTTCTAGCAAGGACTTCCAGCACTATGTTGAAGAGATATGGAGAGAGTGGGCAGCCTTGTCTTGTCCCTGATTTTAGTGGGATTGCTTTAAGTTTCTCTCCATTTACTTTGATATTGGCTATAGGCTTGCTGTATATCGCCTTTACTATGTTTAGATATGTGCCTTGTATCCCTGATCTCTCCAAGACTTTAAACATGAATGGATGTTGGATTTTGTCAAATGCTTTTTCAGAATGTAAGGAGATTATCATGTGGTTTTTTTTCTTTCAGTTTGTTAATATGGTGGATCACATTGATGGATTCCGTATATTGAACCACCCCTGCATAACTGGGATGAAGCCTACTTGGTCATAGTGTATGATATCTTTGATGTGTTCTTGGATTCGATTTGTAAGTATTTTGTTAAGTATTTTTACATCTATGTTCATAAGGGAGATTGGTCTGAAATTCTCTTTCTTTGTTGAGTCTTTGTGATGTTTAGGTACCAAGGTGACTGTGGCTTCATAGAATGAGTTTGGTAATGTTCCTTCTGTTTCTATTTTGTGGAATAGTTTGAAGAGAATTGGTGTTAGCTCTTCTTTGAAGGTCTGGTAGAATTCTGCGCTGAATCCATCTGGTCCTGGGCTTTTTTTGGATGGGAGACTTTTGATGACTGCTTCTATTTCTTTTGGGGATATAGGACTATTTAATTGATTTACCTGGTCTTGATTCAGCTTTGGTAAGTAGAATCGATCAAGAAAATTCTCCATTTCATTTAGATTTTCAAATTTTGTGACATATTTACTTCTGAAGTAAGTCCTCATGATTGTTTGGATTTCCTCAGTGTCTGTAGTTATGTCCCCCTTTTCATTTCTGATTTTGTTGATTTGGATGGTGTCTCTCTGCCTTTTAGTTAGTTGGGCGAAGAGTTTGTCTATCTTGTTGATTTTCTCAAAGAACCAGCTCTTGGTTTCATTGATTCTTTGAATTGTTGATTTGTTTCTAATTTATTGATTTCAACCCTGAATTTGATTATTTCCAGCCATCTACTCCTTTTTGGTGTGTCTGCTTCTTTTTTTTTTTCTAGGGTTTTTAGGTGAGCCATTAAGTTGCTTGAATGAGCTGTCTCAAATTTCTTCTTGAAGGCACTTAGTGCTATGAACTTTCCTCTTAGTACTGCTTTCATTGTGTCCCACTAGTTTGGGTATGTTGTGCCTTCATTTTCATTGATTTCTAGAAAGACTTTAATTTCTTTCTTTATTTCTTCCCTGACCCAGCTGTCATTTAGTAACAAGTTGTTCAGTTTCCATGTGTGTGTAGGCTTTTTGCTATTTCTGTTGTTGTTGAAGTCCAGCTTTATTCCATGGTGATCAGCTAGGATACAAGGGATTATTTCAATCTTCTTGTATCTGTTGAGGCTTGCTTTGTGACCAACTATATGGTCTATTTTTGAGAAGGTTCCATGAGGTGCTGAGAAGAAGGTAAATTCTTTTGTGTTTGGGTGTAAAGTTCTGTAAATGTCTCTTAGGTCCATTTGATTCATGACCTCTGTCAGAGACATTGTTTCTTTGTTTAATTTCTGTTTTGTTGACCTGTCCTTTGTTGAGAGTGGGGTGTTGAAGTCTCCCACTATTAATGTGTGGGGATCTATATGTGGTTTAAATTTTATCAATGTTTCTTTAACAAATGTGGGTGCTCTTGTATTTGGGGCATAGATGTTCAGGATTGTGATGTCTTTTTGGTGGAATTTTCCTTTGATGAGTATGAAGTGTCCTTCCCCATCTCTTTTTATTAATTTTGGTTGAAAGTCTATTTTATCAGATATTAGAATGGCTACTCCTGCTTGCTTCTTGGGTCCGTTTGCTTGGAAAGTCGTCTTCCAACCCTTTACCCTCAGGTAATGTCTATCTTTGTGTCTTAGGTGTGTTTCTTGTATGCAACAGATTGCTGGGTTTTGTTTATGTATCCATTCTGTTAATCTGTGTCTTTTTATTGGAGAGTTGAGTCCATTGATGTTGAGAGAGATTAATGACCAGTGGCTGTTAGATCCCTTGATTTTGATGTTGGCTGTGGTCATCAGGTTGTGTGCTTGGTTGCTTTTTGTGTTGCTGTAGTAAGGTTAATTATTTCCTGTGTTTTCTTGAAAGAAGCTAATTTTTTGGGATTGTATTTTCCCTTCCAGTGTCTTCTGTAATGCTGGATTTGTTTGTAGGTATTGTTGAAATTTGTTTTTTTCATTGAATATCTTGTTTTCTCCGTCTATGAGGACTGAGAGTTTTGCAAGGTATAGTAGCCTGGGCTGACATCTATGTTCTCTTAGGGTCTGCATGATATCCGTCCAGGCCCTTCTGGCTTTCATAGTCTCTGTTGAAAAGTCAGGTGTGATTCTAATGGGTTTGCCATTATATGTTACTTGGCCTTTTTCCCTTGCAGCTTTTAGTATTTTTTCTTTGTTCTGTATACTTACTGTTTTGATTATTATGTGGCAGGAGGATTTTCTTTTCTGGTCAAATTTGTTGGGTGTTCTGTATTCTTATTGGCCTCTCCTTTAACTTGGGGAAATTTTCTTCAATGATTTTGTTGAAAATATTTTCTGGGCCTTGGAGAAGGGAGTCTTCTTTTTCCTCTATACCTATTATTCTTAGGTTTTGTCTTTTCATATTGTCTTGGATTTCTTGTACGGTCTGTGTCAGGAATTTTTTGGATTTAACATTTTCTTTGACAGATAAATCGATTTCTTCCATTGTATCTTCTACACCTGAGATTCTTTCTTCCATCTCTTGTATTCTGTTGGTTATGCTTACCTCTGTAGTTCCTGTTTTCTTTCCTAGATTCTTCTTTCCATTATTTCTTCCATTTGTGTTTTCTTTAATTTTTCCAATTCTATCTTCAGGTCTTGAGTTGTTTTGTTTACTTCCTTCACCTGTCTGATTGTACTTTCCTGTTTTTCTTTTAGTTCCTTCAACTCTGTTTCTTTTATTTCATTCAGTGCTTTAAGCATTTCCTTTCTAAAGGCCATAAACTGTTTGGCTGCAGCTTCCTCTATTTCTTTACGGGTAGCAATATTCTGTTTGAGTTTATCTTCCTCTATGTCTTTACATAGAGGAAGTATCTTATTTGTTTCCTCTGTTATCATCTTCATGAGCATAGTTGTTAGGTCATCTTCTTGGATTTCAGTTATGCTGGGGTGTCCAGGGCTACTTGCCCCTGGGTAACTGAGTTCTGGAGATGCCATAATGCTCTGTCTTTTGTTGCTTGAGCTTTTTCGCTGGCCTTTTCCCATTGTGCTATCTTAGGTGTTTGGGGTTATTTTCTGGTGGTTCCTGGGGATCTTGTGGTGGAAAGAATCCCCTTTGCAGAAAGCTGGTTTTTCCTGAAGGATGTCTTCTCAGCTTTTTGGGTATAGTCCCTGGATGGCTGGCGTTTTTTCAGGAGTTGCTGCTGCTCACCTCAGGGATAGAGACCTGAGTGGTAACTGTGGTCTTTGTTAGTCGAGAGGGTTCTCCTCTCACCCAGGGAAGTCCTGAGGACAGCTGCCCTGTTTCTGGGTTTCTTGCTGTAAATTTAATGATCAGCTGCTGTGACCCAGTTGGACATCTGGTGCGCAGCAACTGTTTGTGCCTGTGTCTGGAGCACAGCTGAGTGATGGCGGCTCGGCCCCGCCGGTCTTTGCTAGACTTTTTCCAGGGAAGGATTGGGTGATTTAAGTCAGTACAGTTTCCTTCCTTCCCTGTGGATTCTCTGGAGACAGGGACTCCCAGTCTCTCTTTTTTTTTTTTTGCCATGGTGCGCACTGCTCAGTATCCACCAGCTGGCTGGCTGCAGAAACTGCCTGTGTCTGGAGCACAGCTGAGTGATGGTGGCTCAGTCTCCGCCAACTGTCTGGTGTGCAGAAACTGCCTGTGTCTGCCTTTCCGGCCTTTGGGAGCCTGGGTGTCTGCCTAAACTCAGGTAATTTTCCTGAGACCTTTTCGGGGTGGGGGTGTCGGCTGAGTGATCTGAGATCAGACCAACCGTTTCCCTCCCTCTGTGTTTGCACTGGACAGTGAAACTCATTCGCTGTTGCCCTGATGCCCACAGTTCTATCTCAGGTGGCGAATCAGGTGCACAGGCAGGCAGGGCTCTGTGCCAGAGCCTGGGTCCTGGCTCTGGCTCCGGGCTGGCTCCTGGGGCGCCCATGGAACCCGAGTCTTTTCCAGGGGATATCTGGGTGACCTAAGGTTGGTCCCAATCGTTTCCTGTACCGTGGGGTTATCTCTCGACTGAAAATTCTAGTCTCTGATAGTGTGGTGCGCATGGTTCAGTCTGGGACCGTGACCAGAGACACTGGCTTGTGGCTCTGGGCTGGGGCTGGCGGCCGGCAGCCAAGCATCTGGCGGAACCGGGATCTCTTCAGCAGTTTAGCTGGGTGAGTTAAAAGCTGATTGAATCCCCCACCGTGGGGTATCCTCTCACCTGGGAAACACAATGACTGTGTTTTATGGCCGCGAGTTCTGATTGCTGGTTACTGTGCTGATCCTGCTGTTGCTGCTCAGAATGAGAGTCGTCCCGGTGCCACCATCTTGCCCCGCCTCGTAAAACAAATCTTAAGGAAGAGTGTATATTGATAAAGGAACTGATTGTGAGCAAACGTGTTTCTTTGAGTGTAATTAAGAGACATAATAATGTCCTAGATTACTAGAATTGTCCCCACCCAATTTATTTCCCATTGCTACATCTTTTCACTGCTACATAGTATTCTGCTGTGTGGCTGTGCACTATATTTATCTCATCTACTAAAGAGACATGTTTAGCCTGTTTCTATTTGGGGGATATTTTTGAGCAATGATCTTGTGAACAAATACTCAAGTGCATATGTTTCCTTATGGTCTGATGTACCAAATGTCCATTCAAGAGCTGCAGAGAACTCAGTGTAATAGTGCATGCCTTTAAGCTAGTACTCAAGAGGCTAAGGTTAGAAGGTTCTGAGTTCAAAGTCAGCCTAGGCAACTTAGTGAGACCTCACACACACAAAAAAAGGGGGGGAGGAGGTAGGTAAAAAAAAAGAAAGCAGAGGGAAGGAAAGAGAAAAGAAAAAGTGAAGAGAAGAGAAGGGGAGGGGAAGGGAAGGACAGAAAGGGAGGAAAGAAGACCTTTGCATCTATGTTTGGGGTTGAATAAATCACTATCTGACTATCTTATATCAGTCATAGACTTTCTAGAATGCATCTAAAATTCCACTGTAAGTCCAGGATTTCAGTGATATGAGGCCAGTGCTCTGGGGACTTCTCCCTAATTTTTTCTTTCCTCCCCATCTCTTGACATAAAACAGCAAGGGAGTCTGTCACTCATGCAGATCATTTACACTGCTTGCCAGGATAGACTAGCTGAAAGAAAAAATGTCAACCATGCTTGAAACCCCTGTTCACCTCTCACGAAGTCAAGTCCCAAGTTTTCTCATAGAAGACCAGAGCCCCCTGCCAGTTCCCCAGTCTGCTTGCCAGCCACACACTGACCTACTTCCCGTGTTTGGTGACACCAAAGGAGCTTCCGGGTCCCAACACCTCCACAGCTTTTCACACCCTTCAGCCATGCTGGCTCTCTGCCTGGGACAGCTTCCTTGGATCTTGTTTTCTGCATAAAATATCACCCATCTCTATGGCTCAGCTTAAACCTCTTCTTCTCCAGGAAGTCCTGTTTCTTGCTGGGCCCCTAACCTTGTCCAGCTAATGCCCTCTATTTGCGCCTTCTAACTGCCATGACTTTGATGGGTCACTGTGTACCTGGTGCTTGGTAACTGCCACTCTCCCTCCTCGCTGTGCTGAGTACTCCTTCTGACTTCTGTCTTCGGTGCTGATCATGGTGCTGGATATACCCTGTGCTGTTTCAGCTGGAGTGTGAGCACACTCGCAGTTAGCATCTGCCTCTACGTGCACCATGGAACACATGTGCCCAATGCACACATTTACACACAAATAGTTTTGACAGTGGAGAAAAAAAGAATTTGTTGTCCCTATATGACTGCCTGTTTTGCTAGGACACTGGGGATTTGTTTTGTTTTATGACTTCAAATTGGAAGTATAATATTAGCTTTTCCTGTTGCCACCAGCTTGTAGACCTTGGGACACCTCTGTCTCCATAATCTGATGAACACACATACACACAGAAAATTGACGATAGGTTGTGTGTACACTTCTGTCCTTTATGAACAGTTGTAACTGCCTGCAAGAGACCCTGGGGTCACACCCATTGGAGAGAGGAGCTGGGGAGGGGCATCAGACCTCCCTCCTCTGCCTTCCTACCAGCAGTATGTAATTCTTTCTCAGAGGCATGTGGCCTCATGGTCACAGTAAGTACTAGAAAGTGGAAAAGTCAACTGGGGTTTAAAAACGCTACACTGGGATGAGATCTTTGGGTAGTATAACTGTTTATAATCTTCATTGAACTGAACTAAAATTAAGACTCAAGCTTAGCTCAGTCTGGAAGAGCCTCAGGGGAAGAGAAAATGCTAAGGCCATCATGGACTGTGACAAATGACTGTTTGTAAAAGGTGCCTCTGAGGGTCTTGAGGCCTGGGATGCATAGTGGGACTTAGTCCCCAAAATCACCAAAACAGATTTGGGCCTCATTAAGATGTGCAGTACAGAATCCCTGCTCCCCTGCACATCTATGCTTCTTGGCATTGTCAAATCAAAGGGGGAAAAATCAGGGATGTAGGGATGGATCAGCAGTTAAGAGCACTTGCTGCTCTTAATGAGAACCCAAGTGTGATTTCCAGAATCATGTCAGAAGGCTTGCAACTGCCTTTAACTCCAGCTCCACAGGATCAAATGTGCCCTCCTAGCCTCCACAGACACTTGCGCTCATATGCACATGCCCAAGTATGGATACATATGCATGATTAAAAATAAAGAATACTCTCAAAGAGAAGAAAAAACCTTATATGTTCCACCTGTCCCCAATATCTAGCCTCTGAACCCCAAAGTTAATTAGAATCAAGCACTCAAGCACGTTAGAACTCCCTAATATCACTATGGTAAGGAATCACATCCTTCAATGACCATTTCCTTTTCAGCTGTAGACTCTCAGCCAAAGCTACTGCAGGCCAGTGGAGAGTGATGTTTGTTTAAGGTCATTAAGAATTCAGTATTTTGATCAGTTCCTCTTACACTTGTGATGTCTGTGGTTGCTTATACAGTTTCACCCAACTTTATCTGAGCTTTCATATTCTTCTCTCTCACTTTCTCTTTTTCCTCTGCTTTCCCTCCACCCTCCTCTGAACTCATTATTCTTCAGCATAACAGCACTCTTCACAAGCAGCTTTACTCCCTCAGACAGGACCCATTTGTCTCACTGATGCTGATATATGTATTGATGTAATAAAATAAGTTTTTCAATGTAAAATTTCATTGTGCAATTATATGTAAGCAATAAAAAAATCACAAAAAATAAATAAGTAAAAAATTTAAAAATGAATTCAGTATTTTGCTGTATCACACTGTCATATTTCAGGCTATAAAGAAATCAACACATGAGCCTCCTGATGAAGTAGCAGACATTAGAATTACAGGAAAAGAAAGGCTCTAGAAATTTCTCTTTTCAAATGTTTGATATGCTTGCTCCTTTTATATACTTCTGTCTTAAATATCAAAGCAGTTAGTGATAGTAGTTGGATACATAAAAACAGATTTGTGATAATTTTCAGAGAATAAAAATATGAAAGAAGGGAGTTATATACAAAGGATGTTCACCCTCCCTTCTTCCCTACCTGTGGCAGACATTATTAGTTGATGCTAGCACAGGTTTCCTCTGAAGGAAGCAGAGCTTCAAGAGCCTTGTTAAGAAAGCATTCCAAGTGGGAGACTTCAACACCCCAATCTCAACAAAGCAAAGGTCAACAAACCAGAAATTAAACAAGGAAACAATGTCTCTAACAGAGGTCATGAATCAAAATGGACCTAACAGACATTAACAGAACCTTACACCCAAACACAAAAGGATTTACCATCTTCTCAGTACCTCATGGAAACTTCTCGAAAATAGACCATATGGTTGGTCACAACAGATACAAGAAGCAAGCCTCAACAGATACAAGAAGATTGAAATAATCCCTTGTATCCTAGTTGATCACCATGTACGAAAACTGGACCTCAACAACAACAACAGAAATAGCAAAAAACCTACTCAGACATGGAAATTGAACAACTTGCTACTCAATGACAGCTGGGTCAGAGAAGAAATAAAGAAAGAAATTAAAGTCTTTCTAGAAATCAATGAAAATGAAGGCACAACATACCCAAACTTGTAGGACACAATGAAAGCAGTGCTAAGAGGAAAGTTCATAGCACTAAGTGCCTTCAAGAAGAAATTTGAGACAGCTCATTCAAGCAACTTAATGGCTCACCTAAAAACCCTAGAAAAAAAAAAAGAAGCAGACACATCAAAAAGGAGTAGATGGCTGGAAATAATCAAATTCAGGGCTGAAATCAATAAATTAGAAACAAATAAACAATTCAAAGAATCAATGAAACCAAGAGCTGGTTCTTTGAGAAAATCAACAAGATAGAAAAACTCTTCACCCAACTAACTAAAAGGCAGAGAGACACCATCCAAATCAACAAAATCAGAAATGAAAAGGGGGACATAACTACAGACACTGAGGAAATCCAAACAATCATGAGGACTTACTTCAGAAGTAAATATGTCACAAAATTTGAAAATCTAAATGAAATGGAGAATTTTCTTGATCGATTCTACTTACCAAAGCTGAATCAAGACCAGGTAAATCAATTAAATAGTCCTATATCCCCAAAAGAAATAGAAGCAGTCATCAAAAGTCTCCCATCCAAAAAGAAGCGCATGGCCAGATGGTTTCAGCGCAGAATTCTACCAGACCTTCAAAGAAGAGCTAACACCAATTCTCTTCAAACTATTCCACAAAATAGAAACAGAAGGAACATTACCAAACTCATTCTATGAAGCCACAGTCACCTTGGTACCTAAACCTCACAAAGACTCAACAAAGAAAGAGAATTTCAGACCAATCTCCCTTATGAACATTGATGCAAAAATACTCAACAAAATACTTGCAAACCGAATCCAAGAACACATCAAAGATATCATACACCTATGACCAAGTAGGCTTCATCCCAGTTATGCAAGGGTGGTTCAATATATGGAAATCCATCAATAAGATCCACTATATTAACAAACTGAAAGACAGAAAACCACATGATAATCTCCTTACATTCTGAAAAAGCATTTGACAAAATCCAACATCCATTCATGTTTAAAGTCTTGGAGAGATCAGGGATACAAGGCACATATCTAAACATAGTAAAGGCGATATACAGCAAGCCTATAGCCAACATCAAAGTAGACGGAGAGAAACTTAAATCAATCCCACTGAAATCAGGGACAAGGCAATGCTGCCCACTCTCTCCATATGTCTTCAACATAGTACTTGAAGTCCTTGCTAGAGCAATACAATAATTGAAGAAGATCATGGGGATAGAAATCGGAAAGGAAGAAGTCAAAGTATTATTACTTGCAGATGATAATATGATAGTATACCTGAGTGACCCCAAAAATTCTACCAGGGAACTCCTACAGCTGATTAACACCTTCAGCAAAGTGGCTGGATACAAAATTAACTAAAAAAAAAAAAACTCAGTAGCCTTCCTATATACAAAAGACAAAAGAGCTGAGAAAGAAATAAGGGAAACAACACCCTTTACAATAGCCACAAAGGACATAAAGTACATTGGTGTGACCCTAACCAAGCAAGTCAAAGACTTGTATGAAAAAAAAATCCAGTCTCTGAAGAAAGAATTAGAAGAAGATATCAGAAGATGGAAACATCTCCCGTGCTCATGGCTTGGCAGAATTAACATAATAAAAATGGCCATCTTACCAAAAGCAATCTACAGATTCAATGCAATTCCCATCAAATTACCAACACAATTCTTTACAGATCTTGAAAGAAAAATTCTCAACTTCATATGAAGAAACAAAAAACCCAGAATTTCCAAAACGATCCTGTACAACAACAGATCTTCAGGAGGTATCTCCGTCCCTGATATCAAGCTGTACTATACAGCAACAGTACTAAAAACTGCATGGTACTGGCATAGAAACAGAATGGTAGATCAATGGAACCAAAAGGAAGACCCAGAAATAAACCCACACACTTATGGACACCTGATCTTTGACAAAGATGCCAAAACCATTCAATGGAAAAAAGATAGCATCTTCAACAAATGGTGCTGATCTAACTGGATATCTACATATAGAAAAATGCAAATAGATCTATACTTATCACCCTGCACAAAACTAAAGTCCAAGTGGATCAAAGACCTCAACATAAAACCAGACACATTAAATTGGTTAGAAGAAAAAGTGGGGAAGACCCTAGAACTCATTGGTACAGGACACAACGTCCTGAACAGAACACCAATAGCACAGGCTCTAAGAGCAACAATCAATAAACGGGACTTTATGAAACTGAAAATTTTCTGTAAAGCAAAAGACACTGCCATCAAAACAAAACGACAGCCTACAGACTGGGAAAGGATCTTCACCAACCCTATATCTTACAGAAGGCTAATATCCAGTATATATAAAGAACTCAAGAAGTCAAAAAGCAACAAATCAAGTAATCCAATCAAAAAAAAAAAATGGGAAGCAGGGCTAAACAGAGATTTCTCAATAGAGGAATATCGAATGGCAGAGAAACACTTAAAGAAATGCTCAACATCCTTAGCCATCAAGGAGATGCAAATCAAAACGACCCTGAGATTTCACCTTATACTCATTAGAATGGCTAAGGTCAAAAACTCAAGTGACAACACATGCTGGAGAGGTTGTGGAGAAAGGGGAACACTCCTCCACTGTTGGTGGGAATGTAAACTTGTACAACTACTCTGGAAATCAATATGGCATTTTCTCAGACAACTAGGAATAGTGATTCCTCAAGATCCAGCTATTCCACTCCTAGGCATATATCCAAAAGAAGTCAAGTACATAATAACGATATTTACTCAACCACATTTGTAGTAGCCTTATTTGTAATAACCAGAACCTAGAAACAATCCAGATGCCCCTCAACTGAAGAATAGATACAGAAATTGTGGTATATTTACACAATGGAATATTACTCAGCAATAAAAAAAAAAAAAAAAAAAACAAGGAAATCATGAAATTTGCAGGTAAATGGTGGGAACTGGCAAAGATCATCCTGAGTGAGGTATCTCAGAAGCAGAAAGATACACAGAGAATATACTCACTCATAGAGACATGTAATATAGGTTAAACCTCCTAAAATCTGTACACCTAAAGAAACTAATCTGGCTAAAATGCTCAATCCCCATCCTGAAAGGCAAAGAGGATGGACATCAGAAGAAGAAGAAAACAGGAAACAAGTTAGAAGCCTGCCACAAAGGCCCTCTGAAAGACTCTGCCCTGCAGACTATCAAAGCAGATGCTGAGACTTATGGCCAACTGTTGGGCAGTGTGCATGGAATCTTATGTAAGAAGTGGGAAATAGTAAGATCTGGAGAGGACAGGAGCTCCACAAGGAGAGCAACAGAACCAAAAAAATCTGAGCACAGGGGTCTTTCCTGAGACTCATACTCCAAGTGCTATTCATGGAGATAACCTAGAACCCCTGAACAGATGTAGCCCATGGCAGCTCAGTGTCCAAGTGGGTTTCATAGTAATGGGAAGAGGGACTGCCTCTGACATAATCTGATTGGCCTGCTCTTTGATCACCTGCCCCTGAGGGGGGAGCAGCCTTACCAAGCCACAGAGGATGACAGTGCAGCCACTCCTGATGTGATCTGATAGACTAAGATCAGAAAGAAGGAGAGGAAGACCTCTTCTATCAGTGGACTTAGAGAGGGGCACGGGTGGAGAGGGGGAGGAAAGATTAGGAGGGGAGGTGGGGAGGGGTTTACGGGGGATACAAAGTGAATAAAGTGTAATTAACAAAAATTAAAATAAAAAAACAAACAGAAAAAGAAAAGAAAGCATTCCAGGCAGAAGGGATCCAAACTGTGAAACACTTCCTCCATTTCCTATGGAAGATATGCCAAGAAATGTTGAGGCAATGGTTCTTCTCTTATTTTTCTAAATTGGATGAAGATATATTGTAGCTGTCACTAGAGTTGGCCCTAGTGTACTGTCAGTTAGAAACTGAAATGTTTTTCTCCTGTGTTGGTGCTGACTTACCCCTGAGGGCCTTCTTGTCTACAGCCTACACTCAGTTCCCTCTTCCCTGATCACCAAAGGTCTTTAGAATTCCAGCCAGGTAGGTCCTCATCCAGCTGCACTGCTAACTTCCTCAGCAGCAGAGGCTGAAGCAGACAGGGCAGGGGCTAGGCACAGAATGGAGACACTTAAAGATATAGCCCTTCTCGTGTTAGTGGTCTGAAAAGAGCAGACCTCAGAAAACGATTGCACCTTCTCAATAAGCTTCAAGAAATAACAACTAAATAAAACTTGGTGAGAGATTAAGACAATAGCAAAATGATTTCTCTGCCCTTTTGAGTCTAATACATTCAACCCATTTACAGTCACACAGTGAAGAAAGTCAGTGTGAACTATATTACCCAAAATTCAGGAGACCTTTGCTGGGCTTAATCATTTAATATTTCAAATAACCTTTCCTCACCTTTCCCCTGACAAGACTATTAATGCTGAATCTTCGCAATGCTCTGAATTTAAAATCTGTCCACCATCTTCCCCGGAAATGCTCCCTCATTGTGGAACAGCCTGATTTCCCTAGTCTGCTTGTCCACTGACCTCCACCCATCCTTCCTTTAGGCTAGAAAGATGGTTCAGTTAGTAAAGTTCTTGCCTTTCATGCATTAAAACTGGAGGACAGCCCACACTTTTTTTTTTCCAGGTGACTATTTCTCTTTTTTAAACATTTTTTATTAAATTTTTATTTTTTATATTACTTACAGTTTATTTACTTTGTATCCCAGCTGTAGCCCCCTCCCTCATCCCCTCCCAATTCCATCCTCCTCCCTCATCTCCTCCCTGCCCCTCTCTAAATCCACTGATAGGGGAGGTCCTCCTCCCCTTCCATCTGACCTTAACTTATCAGGTCTCACCAGGACTGGCTGCAATGTCCTCTTCTCTGGCCTAGCTAGGCTGCTCCTCCCACAGGGGATGGGGAGGTCAAAGAGCTAGCCACAGAGTTCATGGCAGAGAGAGTCCCTGTTCCCCTTACTAAGGAATCCACTTGGCTGCCATGGGCTATGTCCGAACAGGGATTGTAGGTTATATTCATGCATGGTTCCTAGTTGGAGAATCAGCCTCAGACAAGCCTCTGTGCTCAGATATATTTGGTCCTTGTGGAGCTCCTGTTCTCTCCAGGTCTTACTAACTCTCTCTTCTTTCATATGATTCCCTGCACTCTGCCCAAAGTTTGGCTATGAGTCTCAGCATCTGCTTTGATATACTGCTACATAGAGTCTTTCAGAGGCCCTCTATAATAGGCTCCTATCCTGCTTCTTATTTTTTCCTACTTCCAATGTCTATCCCACTTGTCTTTCTAAGTAAGGATTGATCTTCTTACCCCGGATCTTCCTTCTTGATTAGCTTCTTTAGGTGTACAGATTTTAGTAGGCTTATTCTATCTTATAGGTCTAGTATCCACTTACAAGTGAGTATATACTGTGTGTGTCTTTCTGTTTCTGGGATACCTCACTCTGGATGATCTTTTCTAGTTCCCACCATTTGCCTGCAAATTTCATGATGTCGTTGTTTTTAATTGCTGAGTAGTATTCCATTGTGTAAGTGTACCACAAAAAAATTTCTGTATCCATTCTTCCACTGAGGGGCATCTGGGTTGTTTCCAGGTTCTGGTTATTACAAATAAAGCTGCTACAAACATGGTTGAGCAAATGTTCTTGTTGTGTACTTGAGCCTCTTTTGGATATATGCCTAGGAGTGGTATAGCTGGATCTTGAGGAATCACTATTCCTAGTTGTCTGAGAAAACGCCATATTGATTTCCAGAGTGGTTGTACAAATTTACATTCCCACCAGCAATGGAGGAGGGTTCCCCTTTCTCCACAACCTCTCCAGCATGTGTTGTCACTTGAGTTTTTTATCTTAGCCATTCTGATGGGTGTAAGGTGAAATCTTAGGGTCGTTTTGATTTGCATTTCCCTGATGGCTAAGGATGTTGAGCATTTCTTTAAGTGTTTCTCTGCTATTTGATACTCCTCTACCGATAAATCTGTTTAACTCTGTTCCCCATTTTTTAATTGGATTACTTGGTTTGTTACTTTTCAGCTTCTTTAGTTCTTTATATATACTGGATATTAGCCTTCTGTAAGATATAGGGTTGGTGAAGATTCTTTCCCAGTCTGTAGGCATTCGTTTTATTTTGATGACAGTGTCTTTTGCTTTACAGAAGCTTTTCAGTTTCATGAGGTCCCATTTATTGATTGTTGCTCTTAGAGCCTGTGCTGTTGGTGTTCTGTTCAGGAAGTTGTGTCCTGCACCAATGAGTTCTAGGGCCTTCGCCACTTTTTCTCCTAACCAATTTAATGTGTCTGGTTTTATGTTGTGGTCTTTGATCCACTTGGACTTTAGTTTTGTGCAGGGTGATAAGTATAGATCTATTTGCATTTTTCTACATGTAGATATCCAGTTAGACCAGCACCATTCATTGAAGATGCTATCTTTTTTTCCATTGCATGGTTTTGGCATCTTTGTCAAAGGTCAGGTGCCCATAAGTGTGTGGGTTTCTTTCTGGATATCCTGTTCTGTTCCATTGATCCACCATTCTGTTTCTATGCCAGTACCACGCAGTTTTTATTACTGTTGCTTAAGATCAGAGACACCTCCAGAAGATCTTTTATTGTAGGGGATTGTTTTTACAATTCTGGGTTTCTTGTTATTTCATATGAAGTTGAGAATTTTCCTTTCAAAGAATTGTGTTGGTAATTTGATGGGAATTGCATTGAATCTGTAGATTGCTTTTGGCAGAATGCCCATTTTCATTATGTTAATCCTGCTAAGCCATGAGCACAGGAGGTATCTTCTTCAATTTACTTCTTCAGAGACTTGAAGTTTTTCTCAAAAGATCTTTTACTTGCTTGGTTAGTGTCACCCCAAGGTACTTTATGTTATTAGTGGCTATTGTGAAGGATGTTGTTTCCCTAATTTCTTTCTCAGCCCTTTTGTTTTGAGTATACAGGAAGGCTTCTGATTTTTTTAAGTTGATTTTGTATCCAGCCACTTTGCTGAAGGTGTTTATCATCTGAAGGAGTTCTCTGGTTGAATTTTTGAGGTCACTCATGTATACTATCATATTATCTGCAAATCGTGATACTTTGACTTCTTCCTTTCTGATTTGTATCCCCTTGATCTCCTTTAGTTGTCTTATTGCTCTAGCTAGGACTTGAAGTACTATGTTGAAGAGATATAGAGAGAGTGGGCAGCCTTACCTTGTCCCTGATTTCAGTGGGATTGATTCAAGTTTCTCTCCATTGAGTTTGATGTTGGCTATAGGCTTGCTGTATATTGCCTTTACTATGTTTAGATATGTGCCTTGTATTCCTGATCTCTCCAAGACTTTCATTATGAATGGGTGTTGGATTTTGTCATTCAATATGAATGGGTGTTGGATTTTGTCATTCAATATGAATGGGTGTTGGATTTTGTCAAATGCTTTTCAACATCTAAGGAGATTACCGTGTGGTTTTCTTTCTTCAAGTTTGTTAATATGGTGGATCACATTGATGGATTTCCATATATTGAACAACCCTTGCATAACTGGGATGAAGCCTACTTGGTCATGGTGGATAATATCTTTTATGTGTTCTTGGACTCGGTTTGCAAGTATTTTATTGAGTATTTTTGCATCAATGTTCAAAAGAAAGATAGGTCAGAAGTTCTCTTCTTTTGTTGGGTCTTTGTGTGGTTTAGGTATGAAGGTGACTGTGGCTTCATAGAATGAGTTTGGTAATGTTCCTTCTATTTTGTAGAATAGTTTGAAGAGAATTGGAGTTAGCTCTTCTCTGAAGGTCTGGTAGAATTCTGCGCTGAAACCATCTGGCCCTGTGCTTATTTTGGAAGAGAGACTTTTGATGACTGCTTCTATTTCCTTGGGGGATATGGGACTATTCAATCTTTCTACCAGCCCACACTTCTTAAAGCCAGGGATAGGACAGCAGCAGCAGATCCCTGAAGCTCCATACCAGCCAGCATAGCCTCCTTGACCAGCCTCAAGCCAGTTAGAGACCCTGTCTCAAAACACACGTTGGGTTCTGAGGAAACAGTTCAGATCTGCCAAACAATCTAAAATCCAGAAGTGGTAAGGTGCATTTCTGTAATCCTTATACTCCCACAGACAAATGAGATGCAGAGACAAGAGTATTCCTGGAAGTCACAAATCATCTAGCCTGGCATATGCAGAAGTGAAGAGACCCTGTTTCAAACAAGGTAGAAGACAAGAATGGACACCTAAGGTGGCCTTCACACTTGTGCATTGGAACTTCCTCTCCCATCAAACTTCTCCCAGCTTTTGGGATTGAAAGAGTGCAGCTCCAGATGTCTAGCACACAGTTTTTGCCTCATGCTTGTGGTTTGGATACTCTGCCAGGAAATAGCATTGGCTTCTGGGTCTGGTGGACACCTGGATCAAAATCTGGACTACCTACATGCCTTGTATGAAGCTCTTATCTCTGTAGGTCCCAGTTTCCTCATATGAAAAGTGGACATAAAAACACTTGATCACCCATCTTGAACAGTACTTATGAGGTAAAAGTAAAACAAACATAGCCACACACATAGTAAACGACTATTTAAGTATGCATTGTGATTGGTATCATGTAATCAGATATTGGTTGGTGGTTTTTAATGCATACCCTTTTATATTGAAGCCTTTCAAGTCGAAGAGCATGTCATGTCTCCTAATGAACTTTAAAAATCTCAAGGGCACTGTGGAGTTAATTTTTCACACCTGTGTCACGTCCCATCCATGGAGTAATGAGCCATCTTCTAATTTAGTGCTTTAAATAATGTCAATTATTGGAGTTAGTGGTTCTTGAACTTTAGCATGAATCAGAATCACCAAGAACATTCCTGAGGGCACGTTTCCCCGCTGTCCCATCCTAAATAGTGACATTGCTGGGCTGGGGCACAGTCTGAGGGCTACCAGCTTCACCCATGATCACCACATTTTGTACTGCAGCCAGCTTTAAAGGCCACTCATACATCTATATCTGGGTAACTGACTGTTACCAGAGATTGTTACGATCTGAACTAGGACTCTGGCAACCCTGTCAAGCTACATTCAGCCATCTACCCTCAAGAGGCAGACTAAAGCAACAAATTAATAGTGAAAATCAGAGAAAGGAGATTTACTTAATGCAGCCACACCGGGAACAGGAATAAACAGGTTCAGTGGCTCACCACCCATTAAGTTCATCCTTAGGACTCTGTCATAGGGTTTAGTTTTAAATAGGCGACCAGTAGTGGCCAGAGCTAACCAGTACTGTTCCGTGTACAGCCCTTTCATCAACTGCCTGACTCCAGACTTTCCAACAAGTTGTCTCTTCCTGGAAGACTCCCACCCTGGCTGGCCTAGCCTTCAGTTTAGCCTTCTTTTCCCAGCACAAGGTTCCTAAGGAAATCAAAATTTCTTGGGGTCCATTGTTCCAATAGTTTGATTGCTCTAGGGAAGACTACAAGTCTCTTTAGGAAATCTTTTTCTAAAACTATAAAAAAAAAAGTGTGTGTGTGTGTGTGTGTGTGTGTGTGTGTGTGTGTGTGTGTGTGTGTGTTTCTCTGCATGTGTCTATCCTGGAATAGGGTTACAGACCCATTGGGAGCCATCATAGGTTCTGGGAACCAAAACCGAGTCCTTTGGAAAAGCAGCCAGTGCTCTTGACCCATAAGGCAGGATCGTTAGGGGTTGGCAGGCTGCTGGCTCAGGAGACATGTGTGTCCTGTGTCTTGGCTGATCAGCTCAGGTTCATCACCTGAAGCTTGCTTGAGGTTCCTAGAGAGGCAAAGCCACAGACTCCCTAGCTCTAGACTAGCATTGTGGCTTTTGCTATATCACAAGGCTAGCCTGCACTCAAGAGCAGGGATATGGGCTCCTCATCTTGGGATAAGCCACATCTTAGAAGTGTGGCTGGAAAAAGAGAGGAGGCTACAGGATGCACAGGTCACTGTGGATGACAAACTGTTTCCTGGCCAACTGTTTGTTCGTTTTATTTTGTTTGTTTATTTGTGAGTTGAGATTTTGCTGTGTAGTAATCTTCCTGTCTCAGCCTGCTGCATGTACCACCATACCCCCAGGATATAAATTAATTTAGAAATTCCCATATGGTATCACATTTGTGTCTTCATTCCGTTAGATTTCAAACTCAGGACAAATGGCTGAGGTATCCATTAACATATCAAAGCAGACCTGGTCACCAGTTCTCCCAGCATCCCTGAGTCCCTGTTACAGCGTATGGCTGGCATATCTCCACCCCCACCCTAAACCTCCAGCCCAGCGGCTGGGTGCCCTTCCCTATAGAATCCAGCCATTTTTGTTACCTGGGTTTTTTGTTCTATGTTCTACTCTCTTGGCCAGTCTCTTGGCCCAGATTGCCCCTCTTACCAGGTGGCTCCTCTCCTCTCTCCCCTCCCCTCAGTCCTCACATGGCCCAGTTTAGTGTGGTTATGTTCCCTCTGGACTCTCCCAGAAGCCCCTACCTCTGGCTATTCTCTTCTATTATCTGCAATAAACCTTCTCTTCCACCAAACCTGGAAATAATCATGTCCTCCCCACCCCCTTTCTTCCATTCACATCATACCCCAGCATGACCCACACAAGGGATTACTGAGAAGAACATTTCCTGCTTTGGGGCTGTGTTTTCTTTGCCTCCTATCCTGCTTTCAAAAGATTCTCACCTCACAGAATTTTGGTAAGGACTAAATTTGAGAAGCAGTATGACCTGGGAATTTTCAGATTTCCTGAACTTCCCTCTACCTTGGTTCCCTCCTCTAAAAAATGATCACAACCTTCTCACTTGGGCTCTGAGAGAATCAACAGAAATGTGTATGCAGTGTGAGTGACTTATCAAGCTGTCAGCATGGTTACTAAATGAGACTACATGACCAAGCACAAGGCCTAAAAACAGTAAACACTGGTCATAGAGTAACACTGGGAGTGTAGAAATTACACTTCCTGCTCAATGGGGGTGCTGGAGCATGCTCCAGCTCTAAAGTTGCAGGTGTGTGGTGATGTCTAGAGTTCTGGCTTTGAAAATCCAACCATGCAAGAAGCCACAAGCAGCCTGGCCAGGTAACACTATGAGGTCGAACAGTTGTCTCCATCTGGACACCTCTGCCCATTTCTCTTCTACATTTAGCCCACAGCTCCACTGCCTCTGCTTAGAAAGTGAAAATAGGTCACCCCAATTTTTCATATTTTAGAGACAGAAGAAAAGGATGTGATGGGCAGATCCAAAAGCCTGGATGATAGGGAGCTAAAGAATTCACAAGCACTTTCCCTAGATGAGAATAAAGAAAGGGGGGGGGGGACAAAAGAAAACTGAGGAAAAAAAGGAATGGGGGAGGGAGAGAACACAGAGGGAGGAGGAAGGGAGGATGGAGAAAGGTGGAAGGAGTCTTTCACGCAGTGATTGCTCTATCCCCTCACAGGCAGCTCTGAGAGGAGAGACTGCAGTGTCCTGTGAGCAGTGTCCTCTGCTTGTCCATTTAATTGTCAGGGAAGCCACAGAGACCCCAGAAGGGCCCCATGCTCTTCTAAAGCTTTCAGAGTGGTCCCTGGGGCTTCCCTCTCTACAGGTGAGTCCCATTTAGGACAGTATTAATGGGTCTCCTGCCAAGAAGCTTTTGTCAGGACCTGTAGTTAAAAGTACCTCTTTCAAATAATCATCATCAAAACCCAAAAGGCTCTGGCCAGAAGGGAAACTGAGCCTATAGTTCCAAAGCAAGGCAGCCTCCTAGCCTCTCCACTTCTCAAGATGGGGCTGCTTTGCATGCTCAGATGGTGACAAGGAGATTGCCACCAGCCCAGATTCATTCTGGTTCAAGTCCACTGTAGGAAAACCATACAAAGAAATCTGAGTATTTTTTCAGTGGGGTGACTGAAGCTGTTCTCTCACATGTCATCTAGGGATGATTCATAAGATGTGGCCTGGATGGGGCCTCTTGAAGGTGCTAGGACTGCCTTTAATGGCTAGAATACTTTTGAGGAACAGGGAGCCTAAGAGGACACAGGCCAAATAAACCAATAAGTAATAAAGACAGTGTCTAAGAGGGGGCAGAATAGAGTGTCATTGCTCAGTTAACCACAGAGAAAAGCAGAAACGATAGGGATAATCATTAAAAGACTCAAGTGAAACCATGAATGTGCTGAGGAGACAATGCTCTTTATGAAGGACAGGAATCAAGGAAGAGAAGAGCAAGCAAAGACTTTAAGCTTGGAACAAGCTGGTTTCAGGACAAAGGGATGATAGGTGTGGCAAGAGGCCTGTGAATACATATGAAATAAAACCAAGTAAGTAGGCTGCGATGGCAGCCAGTATCCCAACAGTCTGTCCCAGAGATCCTCACCTCCTGGTAGTCACAAACTTTCATAGACAATGAACAGGAATGACCTGCTGTACCAGTAGAATATTGGAACAACAATGTAACAAAGGAGTATTTGTAGTCAACAGTAAATAACCAATATGCTTTGTTTTTGGTATCCAGTGAGAAAAAAAGAGAAGATGACAGACTCAGGTTCATGTTCTGATGGAGCACGCCAGCTCTGTGAGAAGGATGGGCTACAAAAAGGTAAGACAGACAAAGGTGCACGAAGGAATCTTATTTTCAGACTTTCTTCTGTCTATTCTCTCCATCTCACCAGCTCACGGTGATTAAAATATATTGACATGTGAAGATGAATAACCCTCCTCTCAATTCTGCCCAGAGTTTCTCTTATCAAAGAGCATATAAGCGAGGCATGGCCTCATTATTCTAGATCCCAGAGTGACTACAAAGAGCAGAACTGGTGCCACTGTCAGTCCTAAACGTGCACAGCTAAATGGATTGTAAGATGTTGAGTAGCCTTGGGGAATGTTTGTTTTCTTCCTGTAAAGCTCTCATGCTTGCTGATGCATGTTCTCCTACAATTGTTTATACTGATAATAATTGCCATTTGCAAATCACCTATCTGACTGCAATAGAGAAGCATCTCTCATGTCATTCAGTCTTCACCACATCCCCTGATAAGGAAATATCATGCCCAGTTTTGAAAGAGGAGAAATGGAGGCACAAAGGTGACAAGTTAGAGTGAAGAAACCTGGAGCCCATGGAATCACTATTTGTAGGAGCTTGAAAATAAAATATACTAAGAATAGTACACTCCTAACTCTTATTGGGACAAACAATTTAACTTCCTAACATTTCATGTCATCAGAGATTAAGCTGAAAAAAAAAATCTCTATTTTAGGCAAAAAGTAAAAGCCTTACTATAAAGAATCCAGTGGAAATGATAGTGAGAACTGGAAAAGCAAGATCTTGGCTTTCCTCTGAGCATGGTTTGCAGGGGAGCACTGGCTAGTCACAGAAAGAGGAAAATGGACGATCAGAGCCACAGGCCAATGTCTGCCTTCAAGAACACATCTTTAAGCTGTGGGACAGACACAGAAACCAGTCTCTTCTCATCAGCTGAAGCTTCTCAGCACAGTAGAGGTCTTTCTTCCTGTATCACTCCACATAAAACTTAATTTCCATGTGATTGGGGGTTACAGATCTGAGTCAGAACTGCAGCTGCAAGGGATTCAGGCAAACTTGGAGCCTGTTGGCCTCTCAGTCCTATAGGTAAAAGAAGCACCCTAGAAAACTACTGTTGAATTAATGCTTGAAGGATACATCTACTGGATCTACCATCCTCTCTTTCCCTATTTGAAAAACTGCATCATAAATTGTGTTCTAGCTACTTGTGGGCTGCATTGAAGGATAAACACCCAAGCCTCTGCAGACTCTGAAATATCAGTGCCTTCTCAGTATTGAGCACAGAACTCCTGGCAATGATTGTCTCCATCTTGGTAATGGCTAACGTAAGTCTTCAAAGGCTGAGGTAATACAGGATAGAAATTCTGGCTACATTGCTTAAAGCCAGTTCTATACACCCATAGCCTTCCTGGAGCTCTACCATGTTTTATTTACACTAATTAAAAAGCATAGAAAATTCTTTCCAACATAGTAGACTCAAGATGTTACCTCTAAGCACAAAGGCTAATAACTGGTAAAAGTAACAATTGAATTCTTAGCCCTAAATGGGATGCCTATATCTCCCCTTACTCAGAGAACATTGCAGAAGAGAGAGCAGAGGAGTGTAAGAGACAGCGAGGGGCTGCTGCTTCTGTCTTCTGGATATGACATGGCCGTTGCCCTCATGAACTCTCTGCAGCTATGGGTGCCCACACGAAATCAAGCCAACAATATTAGCCATGTTCCACAGGCCACACTAACCAGACTCAGGGAAAGGGGTTGTTTTGGTTTTGTTCTTTTGATTGTTTATTGTTTTGGTTTGGTTTAGTTTGTTTTTTTAGGAGCAGACATAAAAGAAAAGGGAGAGATGTTGTGCCTGAGAGAAATGTGCTCAAAATCGTTTTTTATATGTGTGAAAGTGTGAAAGAATAAATAGAAGATATTATATTATTTTTAAAAAGATGGTGGCCCACAAAATCATCTCTCACATCTCACTTTGCAGAGACTGATGATCCAGCCAGTGACAGAGAGTAAAGAGCCTGTTCTTGAACCTCTGTGCTGAGACAGGATTTTCTAGCAGCTGGCCAGCTTCTGGCCCAGTTCTGACTAGAAAAGGCTGATGTTTTGTTGTTGTTTTAATGAATCCCGATGAAATGGAGTCACCATTCCTCTGGTTTCGAACCGAAAATTAAATGAGTCTTGCTAGGGAAATGTAGGACTAGAGTGATTAAAGAGCTGTATTTTTTATTTCTTTTCTTTTTAAATTCTCTTACTTCTAACTTTCATTAGTTTTGCATTAATATTGTGACCAAAATTAATTTTAGACCAACCAAAGGGGGAAAATTATTCTTTATTTTCTTTAAAATATATTTCACCTTCAGAAACTCGACAAGTAGTGAAATAAAATTCACTATTAAAGCAAGCCTTGATAATTTGCAATATTACCTTTAGGAAAGTGTTGAGGGGAAAGAAATATTACAAAGATTTAGAGAGAAAAATGTGGTAAAGAAATAAATGCAATTTAATGCAAAAGAAAAAATAACAATCAAGTCCTAAAGGAATGCCTGGAAGAGATTTTCTAGCAATATTTTCTAGCAAATATTATCAGCATTATAGTCCATAGGGTCTCTGTTGTAAATTTTCAAATCTACCTAAGCAATATGTAAATATATGCAAATAGAATGTGCCTGTAAGTACATATAAATAATATGTTAATATGTGTTTGTCTAAATAATGTATGGTCCTTGTTCCAAAAAAACTAATAAACTTGAATTATGAATTTTACTTTATTTTCATGTTGAGTATTTCTTTTTACCTTGTTCTAATCATGCTAAAAATATCAGAAATACCCTTTGTGGGCCCTACAAAAGAAATGGCAGTCAGACTCAGTACACAGCTCATAGTCTGCTGTCCATTGTTCTTCAGGCTACTGTAAGCATCATCTCTGCCACCTACATGGTTCTATGCACACTTTAGAAAAACCCAGAAACTGGCTTTTGTCTCTTGTTTCTCAGCTGTGGTTCAGCAGACCCTGTGCCCTCTGGAGAATGAGGTAGGCATGGGTGCTCTGAAACAGTGAAGGAATTTACTTCAATACCTAACAAGGGCAACTTCCATTTAGATGTCAATCAGTCAGTGGGGCAGGAAATATTTAAGTGCCTGATGGTGGCACTCCATCTTTATGTTTAAGTATTGAATGTGCATCTCTGCAGGCCAGGTAATTCTACTTCTAGGAATATTTTTCAGACAGAAGCAAAATATTTACAAAAGGATATTTGTTAGTATTTTGGAACATAACCTGCTCCTGGGTTACCCAGCAACTTATGATGTCATCATGTCTCGCCCTCCAGGTGGCCACACCTGGAAGGCATGGTTACCTTGCCCCTTAAAGGGCCAACCTGAACACGTGGACTCTCTCTCTCTCTCTCTCACTTACTTCTTTCTTACACTCTTGTCTGTCTCTGTCTCTGTCTCTCTGTCTCTCAGGGTGCCCCCTTTCTCTTACTTTCTCTCTCCCCACCATGCCCTGTTTCCCACTCCCTCCATACCCTCATAATAAACTTCCTGCATAGAATATCGGTTGACCAGCCTCATGCTTTTTTTAATAACATTGGTGCATTGGCTAGGATAGGGCTCTCCTAGCAAAGGTAGGACCCCTTTAGGACTCCGGACAGGACAGTTACAACCGATTTTCTCTTCTCTATGCCCAAAAACCGAGCCCCAGCGTAAACCATCAGCTTGCTCCAGTGTGCAGACCCCCTGGGGCCATGGTCTCACAGCTGCGCTGCTTGGTCCTCCCTGGTTCCCCAGGCTGCTTCCGCTCTCCCCAGGGTTGGGTCCCTGTCCTGTGGCTGGTGCCCACGCTCTATTCCGGCACCGTGGCCAGGGCTCCCTGAGAGGCTTGGCTATGCAGGTCCAGCTCCCGCTGCATTGGCCCCGGTGGCGGCGAAGGCCAGCCCCTCCCCGGCTTGGATCTCTGTGCTGTCTGCAGAGGCAGTGTTTGGTAAGAGGGTAGATGCCCTACCCGGGTCCCCTGGGGGGAGGCGAGCCAAAAGGGACCTTGTCTGGGTCCCCTGGGGGGAGGCAAGCCAAAATAGACTGTGTGTATTTGCTATTCCAGCACCGAGCCTGGGGGATTCACACCGCGCTAAAATCAACTTTAAAGCCTTGGTACACTGCTTTGGGTAGGACAGTAACCAGCACAGTCGGGAAACTTTTAAGTCTCCCGAGGGATTTTAAAATCTCACAAGATTTCTGGCACCTTGTTGGTCCTGGGAGGAAGTGGGAGAAACTATAGCTTAACCATTCACTTAACATGGCGCAGCGCCATCTTAGGTTCCGGCAAAGAGGCCATGCCAGCAGCCATCTCCATGTGCTTCCTCCCCTCCCTGACCAAGCTGTGTTCCAAGGCACCTGCCGCTGCCTGCTCTATCTTGCCATGAGCTCCCCCTAAATTCCTTATCAAATGCTTTGTATGAGAGTCTAAAAATGTGTCTTAAGGTTGGTAATGCAACTTATAAATGTTTGAGGGTCTAAGAAAATGTTTTAAGATTGGTAAATGCAAATTATAAAGGTTACAAGGTCTAAGGTGATTTAAGGTATCTTAAATAGGTAAAAAGGCTTAATATTTCTTCCCGTTGTTATGCTACTGTTGTATTGACTGTCCAGAGTTCTAACCTTTATCAATAGGGCTCTAATTTATTAATCTGACTCTGATACAAAAACATTCCACTATCCCACATACTATTATGGTTCTAAGCTCAAGATTGTAAGCCTCCATAATGTGTATGCTTATACTAAAAGTTAAGATCAAGTGAGTTTCCCTTTTACTTCATAAAAGGCTTTTGCCCTTCCAGAGCTCACCTTAAAAAATACTTAGGCTATTAACACAAATATGTATGTCTACTGCTTTTTCTACAATGTATATTTCAGTGCAGAGTACAATTGTGATACTAACATGTCTAAAGTTTTATCTCCCTCTTAAAACTTAAAAGTAACTCTTGTAAGCTTCAGAAAGTCCACCTAAATCCACCTCTCAGGTCAATTGGACTCCACATAAGTACTGCACTTATTGCCTATCTCAAAAGGTGAGACTCCTCCCCTTTTCCTGGTTTTGGGACTTCCTTTCCTGGCTACCAGACTGCTGTTTACTGCATGCAACCACTGGCTGGATTGGTGAGTTCTCCTTATTGACCAGCCACTAGACTGGTGAGTTCACTCCATTTTTCCAGCATAAAACACCTCTCGGTAGGGGAAGCTTGACCGCAGAGCTCCGGCAACTTCGTACTATCTTTTGAGATGGAGGGACCCCCCCCCCCAGCTATAGCCTTAACTGTCTATGGTTGACCCTCTCTGCTGACCTCCATTTTAGGGCCCCATTCTCCCTTAGGTGGTACGTCCCCACTCGCACACAGTTCCTTCTCCCCCTCTCTCACTCGCTCGCTCACTCACTCACTCGTGGGAAGGCCTAGCACTAGGCGAACTGTTATGCCCCAGCCATGCCCCACTGGACACCTGTGCCCTGGTCACTGGCCAAAAGCTGACGAGCCATTGGACCAGGTAGCATCCCTCTGCTTGGAGTCACACCTTCCCATTGGGACGCCACTGGAAGGTTGCTGACTTCTGCCCCCAATGGGAGACGCCCAGACGCCCATCCCTCCAGATAGGATGTCCTCTGGAGAATTTTAAGTTTCTACATCTAGTGCCAGCTGGCACCAGGGCCTCTAAGTTTACACACTTTTGTAACCAAACCTCACCTCAGTGACAGATTGAAAACAAAGCCTTCTTTAAATACTGCCAGTGATTGGGTAAATAAAGGTCCCCCCAGGTAGACAGAGGTTTCCAAGTTCAAGTCTCATCGATCCAAACCTTCTACTTCTGTTTGCTCTCCCAAAAGTTTTCAATGTACACCTACAGGATTTTCTCCATAACCTACTCAACTTTATCTTTTGCCTATATATGTAGTTCAGTGTCCTGCCAGACACAGATGTTTCCTATAGCCACAACAGCACCAAAGCAGCTACAGGTGTTCAACTCTGACCTCATGGACTTCCAACAAGCTGCAGGTTTTCAACTTTACCTCACAGACTTCCAACAAGCTACACCTGCACCTTCCCTCCCAGCCATGGATGTTCTTACAGACCCTGGAAAGCATCAAAACAGCCAACATTTTGGCTGTTTTGAATGTTGGCCAACATTTCAACTTTTTGACCTCCCTACAGCACTCCCAATGTCAGCAGGAAGTAGCCAGAAAAGAATCTACGTCCGTTGTTCATGTCATTAACAAAAGGCTGAAATGGTGTGCTTCAGGACTGGGACAGGCAGCTCCAGGTTCTCTCAGCATTCCCCAGTCCCTACCTGCTGCCTTGCATGGCTGGCAACTTTCTCTATTGACAACCCTCTACCCTAAATTTTTCAGGGCAGAGGCTTCCCTTACTCTTGACCTTGCAATCTGACCATTTTGTTGCTATAATTCTTCTCTCTCTCAACCCCTTGCATGACAACCAAGAGCTGCTTCCAATGAGCCTAAATTTATATACTTTAACTTGCCTTATAAAAAGCAGCCCAAGCTCCCCATTTTTTAATTATAGAAAAAGGGAGGAATGTCAGTATTTTGGAACACAACCTGCTCCTGTGTTACCCAGAAACTTATGATGTCATCATGTGTCGCCAGCCAGGTGACCACACCTGGAAGGCATGGTGTGGCCACACCTTAAAGGGCTAACCCCGAACACGTGGTCTCTCTCTCTCTCTCTCTTTCTCTCTCTCTCTCTTACTCCTTCTCTCTTATACTTGCTCTGTCTCTGTCTCTCTCTCTCTCGGGGCATCCCCCCTTTCTCTTTCTTTCTCTCTCCCCACCATGCCCTGTTTCCCACTCCCTCCATACCCTCCTAATAAACTTCCTGCATAGAATATCGGTTGACCAGCTTCATGCTGTTTTAATAACAATATTCCTAGAAACACTTTATTTGTTTCTACAAAGAACTGGGTATATCCCAAACAGACACTACCTAAAAAGAAAATTACAAAAGTATTCACTAAATGGAAAAAGAAACTCACATTACAAATATCCTATGGAAAAGTATGCAGCAGTGAGAAGAAATGAAGTCAACTTTTATAAACAAACAGATAGATTACATGTATAATGTGTATGTGTGGGCATGCATACAAACACTAAAAGATAAAGGAAATAAGACTCAATAGTTTTATTTCAGCTATAGGGATGGGAAGATGGCTCGAATCACTGATGTGAGGGGCAGCAGTTAGATCCCTGACAGACAGATAGGAAGAGGAGCCTCTTCCTCATATTCCTGACTATAGACAAAGGTCTGGCCGGCTTTTCCTCCCACAAGTAGGGTCAGGTTCTAGGCTGAATCAAGGCCCCAAAGCTGGGGCCTTTCAGACTTCTTACCTTCATTCAAACTGACCAACCCTAAATCATGGAAAAAAGACTCTCCCGCCCCCATCAAAGACCTCGAAGAAAGGTAACCGAGTTCTTTCTTGGCCAGAAGACAGAAATGTCCTGGGACTCCTGGCAGCTTCATCTTTGCCAGAGGCCAAAGATGCCTGTGTTTAGGAAACTCTGAGCTCTCATCTGGTTCTTAGGTGACTCTAGGGTCTTTATGGAGGTGGGATGTTACAGCAGCAGTGAAGGCCTGTAAGAGAAAGTCCTCCTGGTCTAGAGAATAGGCCTGGGTGCAGCCCTAACATTCGAGTGAGACTATGCCAGTCTTCTTGCCGAGAGATCACCCCTAGGAAGACAGGCTCACCAGAGACCAAGCTGATGAAACAGCTGGAGTAATTAGTTATGTGTACTAGGGCCTACCTCTCATTGAGTCAGCTAGTACTAAACAGCTGCTCCCTCCTTTTTGCAGTTGCTTACTCCAGGACAGGGTGGGAAAAGAGAGCCAAACCTTAACAAATTTGAAGAAAAGCATATTTAAAAATAGGAAGAATTTGTAAGAAATATTACTATACCAACTTTTGTTTAAGACAAGGGATTCAAATTTTCCCTGCAGCTTGTGAGATATTTATGCAAATGTTTAACCCTACCACCACTAGCCCATCCCATCACCTCACCCTCCTGCTCCCCTCCCCGACGCACACATACACATCTGGAAAGTCTTTGTTTACACAAAGACCCTGCTCTGTTTCAGTACTGTGGTGGCCTGGGACAGTAATCTTTTCTCCTTTCTTTCCTTTGTGTAGATTCTTTTCAAACTAGCCAGTAAAACTGTGAGGTCTGACCCCAGCCAAAGGAAAAAAATACAGTCACAAAAGGGAAGGAGGCTGGAGGCGTGGCTTAAGAGAACTGAGTTCCCAGCACCCACTGGTGCTTCACAGGTATCAGTAACTCTGCTTCCAGGATTTCTAATGCCTTCTTCTGGCCTCTGTGGCCACCCAGCATGCCATCTATACACAAATAAATATGTAAAATATCAGTAAACATAAATTTTAAAATGAGGAAACAAATATTTTTAAAAGGCTGTCACCACCTTAATTTAAATAAAAATCAAGCGCATTTCCTGTCTGCTATGTGAGCCCAGATCAAGAATAAAGTTTTGCTTTATCCAGACACTAAAACAAACAAATAAACAAACATAGTTCCTCCTTCACAAGTTGATTCTGACGGCTGTAATTAAGATTTCTCTTAATTTTTTAACTGTCAAGGGAAAGAACCTGATCCAGATTCTTATACTGTAGTAAGTGTCTGCCACACCCACTGCATAGGACTTGGGTGGGGGTGGGGGTGAATATTTGTAGTAAAAAAAAATCTGAAGGGAAACTTATATTCTACAAATAGCAAATATCATTTAGAGAATTACTTTGAAGGCCTTCTCAAAGTCCACACAAAAATGTTTTTCAGCTGGCAAAACTACACACCCCCTGCATGAGACAGTTTCCAGCTGACAAAGATCCTGTGCCCCCTAATAAGGCTGTTTTCAGCTAGCAAAGCTCATATGAAGCTAACCGAAAACTTTTCCACATTCCACACAAAAAACACACTCATATGACACAACTGAGTTTTTAAAGAAACCATAAATTTCCACCACACATGCACACTCTAGTCACTCACCATAAGAATGTAATTGGAACAGAATATGAGAGGCTGATGTTGAGAAATAGCTCTATGTGCTGTGTCTGAGAAGATCAGTGTGTAAAGACTGAGAAAACAAAGCCAGAGCCAGTTTTCTTGGTTCAAAGCCAGCTCCCATCTCAGCCCCTGAACAAGTCGCTAAACTCCCTACGTCTTAGTTTTCACATCTGTAAAAAGAGATAGAGTGTGGGGGTTTGTATTCTAGTACCTGGCAGTTAAGTATTCACCACTATTTGTTACTGTCTCTTCTTCTGGCCTGTCCTGGAGATTGTCACAAAGCTTGTGTCTTTCTACTTTGTTTTCAATTACTTTGTACTCTGCTCTCAATTACTGTTTTCACTCTTGTATCTCTCAGGCAAGAGTCAGTTGATTCATATAAACCATTTAGAGCAATGTGTGGCACATGGTAAGAACTCTAGAGATACAGGCAACAGTTTCATGGCGGTGATGCTGCAACTGCTGCTTCTGGACAGAGGAGTTGGAGGACGAGGAACAGAAGAGAAGAATGGAGAGAGGGGTGATGATGATGCCATCACAAGGATAGGGAGGGGGAAAGGATGGTGATAATAATGATGATGGTGATGTTGTTGAAGAGGGAGAGCAGGAGTGGAAAAAGGATGGACAGCCCGATGGTGATAATAATGATAGTGGTTGGATCCAAGATGGCGGCGACCAGCATGCACCATTTTCAGAGGAGCTGAAACTCCGAATTGGTGAGTCGAGGGGCTGTGGAACCCAAAACAACAGTACAAGGAGTCCGGGGAGAAGGAGGACAAACTCTGATCTGAGTCCAATAGTACACAGGTAAACCGTGGACATCTCCGTGAACTTCTCCTGGGGAACTGATTCCCCGGCACTTCCCCATAATGGGTGGAAGAAGCAGAGGAGGTATCGCAACCAGCAGCTGAAGCAGAGGAGGCAGCCCACAGTGCACACAGCAACTTGCAAGGAGGGCAGTGCTGCCTGCTCCAAGCACAGATCTCCCTTCTTGAGATTTGAGACTGAGAACACTCAAACCCCCAGCATTTGCCCCACGACTTCCGATCTCCAGCCTTGCCTGAGGGGGAGGCGGCAGAGGAAGCACATAGCACTTCCCAACTCAGAGAGCAGAGCCCAGCCTGCTGTGCTCACAGCTTCTAGCACAGAGCACAAGGCCAGGCACACAGAGCCCACAACGGAATACTTGTCCCACGAGCAGCGTCAGCCACAGACCTCAGAGTCCAGCCTGCAGAGCCCGCCACAGATTGTAGACCACTGGGTATTCAGGAAACCTGCACAGGCACTTTATGCCCACAATCTGCACTTGCTAAGCATGCTAGCATCCACATCCCCTCCTGCACTTGCTGCCAATCCCCATATCCCAAGCACCTACACTCTCTAGCAATCCCCTTCAAGACACACTTCCACACACACGTGCACACACACAGAGGCGCGCGCACACACACACACACACACACACACACAGTCCCCTGCAATAACGATTCTATGCCAGCGACTTTTCCTCCCTCAGGTACAACTGAAGCAACAACACACTCTCAAACCACTGGACCACCCTGTTCTTCCTGAAGAACACTCCAAACACCAGAGAAAGACAGTTACAGTCTGAAGTTCAGACTTAAGGAACAAACAGTGAAGATTACATATAAGCAAATGGCCAAAGGTCGCTGTAAGAACTCACCCAACAAAAATCAGGACACCATGGCCACACCAGCAACCCCCAAAATCAATGGATATTTTAATTCAGCAGAAACACAGGAAAATGACCTTAAAGCTATGCTTATGCAGTTATTAGAGGAACAAAAAGAGGAAATGAACAGAGCTCTCAAAGAAATACAGGAGACTATAACTGCCCACATAGAGGAACAATTAGAGACATAGAGAGAGGAAACAAACAAAAAAATAGGAGCCACATTCACTCAGATGAGAAAAATGGTGCAAAGCATGAAAACAGAATTAGAATCTAGAAAGAAAACACAGAGAAAACCCAGGAACTGGAGAATTTAGAGAAAATATCAGTAACCACAAAGGTAAGCATCACTAATAGAATACAAGAGATGGAAGAGAGAATCTCGGGTGCTGAAGATACACTTGCTGAAATTGATACATCTCTCAAAGAAAAAGTAAAATCAGAAAAGTTCCAAACACAAAACATCCAAGCAATCAAGGACGCCATGAAAAGATGAAACCTAAAAATAATAGGAATAGATGAAAAAAAAAAAAGACTCCAGGCTCCAAGGACCGGAAAATATTTTTAGGAAAATCATAGAAGAAAATTTTCCCAACTTAAAGAAAGAGATGTCCATAAACATGCAAGAAGCCTACAGAACACCAAATAGACTAGACCAGAAAAGAAATACCTCACGTCACATCATAGTCAAAACAGTAAACCTACAAAACAAAGAAAAAATATTAAAGGCAGCAAAGGAAAAAGGTTAAGTAACCTATGAAGGTAGACCAATCAGAATCACACCAGACTTCTCATTAGAAACTTTGAAACTCAGAAGGGCCTGGGCAGAGGTCATGCAGTCTTTAAGGGAACACAGATGCCAACCCAGACTACTATACCCATCAAAGCTTTCAATCAATGTAGATGGAGAAAACAAAATATTCCATGACAAAACTAAATTTAAGTAATATCTACACCACAACCCAGCCCTACAGAAGATACTAGAAGAAAAACTTCAATCTAATGAAAAAACTACACCAAAGAAAATATAGGATACAGATAATTTCCCAACAAAAATTAAAAGAAAAAAAGCAATGAATCATAGTAAGACCGCCAACTCCACAATAAAAGGAACTAACAGTCATTTGTCACTATTATCTATCAACATCAATGGACTGAACTCTCCAATAAAAAGACACAGACTAACAGAATGGTTGTGGAAAAAGGATCCAACATTCTGCTGCATCCAAGAAACACACCTATGCAACAACGATAAACACTACCTCAGAGTAAAGAGCTGGAAAAATGTTTTTCAAGCAAATGGATCCAGAAACCAAGCTGGAGTAGTGATCCTAATATCTAATAAAATAGACTTTCAACCAAAATTAATTTAAAAAAATGACTAGGGGCACTTCCTTCTCACCAAAGGAAAATTCCAACAGGAGGACATCACAATTTAGAACATCTATGCCCCAAATACAAGATCACTTACATTTTTAACTGAAACATTATTAAAGCTGAAATCATACATTGATCCCAACATCTTAATAGTGGGAGACTTAACACTTCACTCTCACCAAGGGATAGATCATACAGTCAGAAACAAAACAGAGAAACAAGTACACTTAGGCCTTAAATTAAATGGACCTAATAGATGTTTACAGAACTTTCCACCCAAAATCAAAAGAGTATACCTTCTTCTCAGCACCTCATGGAACCTTCTTCAAAATAGACCATATACTTGGTCAAAAAGCAAGCCTCAGCAGATACAAGAAGACTGAAATAATCCCTTGTATCCTATCTGACCATCATGGTCTAAAGCTGGACCTCAACAACAACAGAAACAGCAAAGCCTGCACACTTATGAGACACAATGAAGGCAGTGCTAAGAGGAAAGCTCATAGCACTAAGTGCCTTCAAGAAGAAATTTGAAACATCTCATATAAGCAACTTAATGACCCAACTGAAAGACCTAGAAAAAAAAAAAAGAAGCAGATACACCCAAGAGGAGCAGATGGCTGGAAATAATCAAACTCAGGGCTGAAATCAATCAATTAGAAACAAATAAAACAATTCAAAGAATCAATAAACCAAGAGCTGGTTCTTTCAGAAAATCAACAAGATAGACAAGCCCTTAGCCAAACTAACAAAAAGGCAGAGAGAAACTATCCAAATCAACAAAATCAGAGATAAAAGGGGGATAACTACAGACACTGAGGAAATCCAAACAATCATTAGGTCTTACTACAAAAGCCTATATGCAACAAAATTTAAAAATCTAAGTGAAAAGGACAATTTTCTTGATAGATTCCAACTACCTAAATTAAGTCAAGATCAGGTAGAAAGATTGAATAGTCCCATACTTGATTTTTGACAAAGAAGCCAAAACCATTCAATGGAAAAAAGACAACATCTTCAACAAATGGTGCTGGTCCATCTGGATGTCTATATGCAGAAATATGAAAATAGATCCATGTTTATCACCCTGCACAAAACTAAAGTCCAAGTGGATCAAAGACCTCAACATAAAACCAGACACACTGAACCTGTTAGAAGAAAAAGTGGGGAAGACCCTAGAACTCATTGACACAGGAGACTACTTCCTGAACAGAACACCAACAGCACAGGCTCTAAGAGCAACAATCAATAAATGGGACCTCATGAAACTGAAAAGCTTCTGTAAAGCAAAAGACACTGTCATCAAAACAAAACACCTGCCTACAGATTGGGAAAGAATCTTCACTAACCCTTTATCTGACAGAGGACTAATATCGAGTATATACAAAGAACTAAAGAAGCTGAAAAGCAGCAAACCAAGTAATCCAATTAAAAAATGGGGAACAGAGCTAAACAGAGAATTCTCGACAGAGGAATATCGAATGGCAGAGAAACACTTAAAGAAATGCTCATCCTCATTAGCCATCAGGGAAATGCAAATCAAAACGACCCTGAGATATCACCTTACACCCATCAGAATGGCCAGGATGAAAAACTCAAGGGACAACACATGCTGGAGAGGTTGTGGAGAAAGGGGAACCCTCCTCCACTGCTGGTGGGAATGTAAACTGGTACAACCACTCTGGAAATCTATCTGGCGCTTTCTAAGACAATTAGGAATAGTGTTTCCTCAAGACCCAGCTATACCACTGCTAGGTATATACCCAAAGTTTGCTCGAGTACACAAAAGGGATATTTGCTCAACCATGTTTATAGCAGCTTTATTTGTAATAGCCAGAACCTGGAAACAACCCAGATGTCCATCAACGGAGGAATGGGTACAGAAATTGTGGTATTTTTACACAATGGAATACTACTCAGCAATCAAAAAGGAGGAAATCATGAAATTTGCAGGCAAATGGTGGGATCTAGAAAAGATCATCCTGAGTGAAATATCCCAGAAGGAGAAAGACAAACACGGTATATACTCACTTATATAGACCTATAAGATGTGATAAACATAATGAAATCTGTACACCTAAAAAAGATAATCAAGAGAGCGGACATGGGGTAAGATGATCAATCCTCGTTTAGAAAGACAGATGAGAGGTGCATTGAACGTATGACAGGAGTCTACTGAGCGCATTTGAAAGACTAACTAGCAGTGTTTTCAAAGCAAAGACTCATGACCAAACCTTTGGCAGAGTACAGGGAATCATAAGAAAGAAGGGGAGTTAGTCTGATGGGGAAAGGATAGGAGCTCCACAAGGACCAAATATATCTGGGCACAGGGTCTTTTCTGAGACTGACATTCAACCAAGGACCATGTATGGATATTACCTAGAACCTCTGCTCAGATGTAGCCTGTGGTAGCTCAGTAACCAATTGGTTTCCCATAGTGAGGGGAACAAGGACTATTTCTAACAGGAACTCAATGACTGGCTCTTTGGCCTCCCCACCCCCCAAGGGAGGAGCAGTCCTATTAGGCCACAGAGGAGAGCTTTGCAGCCAGTCCTGAAGATACCTGATAAAACAGGATCGGATGAATGGAAAGGAGGTCCCCCCTATCAGTGGACTTGGCACGGTGGAGATGAGGGAGGGAGGGAGGGACTGGGAGGGAATGAGGGATCAGGACACGGCTGGGATACAGAGTTAATAAAATGTAACTGATAAGAAAAAAAGAAAAAAAAGAAAAATACAAACAGTGAAGTGAGAGATAGAGTCCAGCTAGACAATAATGGCATTGAGGATGAATGGAGTAAATGTGCTGCGGAGCATAGTATAGAATACCATCAAAAGTGCTGGGGAAAATAGGCTGAGCAGTGCATATCTGTAATTCCAGCTCTCAGGAAGTTAAGGCAGGAGGATCAGGAATTCAAGGTTAGTCGGGAATATATAGGATGTTCAGGGCTAGTCTGGGATACATGAGACCATATCTAAAAACAAAACACAAAACTAACCCCCACACACAGACCCACACACCAGAAAAACCCCCAAAGGATGTCAAAGAGACATTGAGAAGGTGCAAGGATGAAAAGAAAAGTGGCTGAGGAGTGAAAATGTTTGATGTTTATTCTATGCACATATGGAAATGCCATGGTAAATCCCACACTTTGTATACTTAACATATGCTAATAAAAACCTCTAAGAGAAAGAAGTGGACCAAAATCACACAAGTATGCAGACTCAAGGGATGCGCATTCGTGATCCCCAGATTCAGCCTGACCTCTGCTTCCTTTAAGGCATAGCACGGATTTCCCAGTCAGGCATACACAAGCATTCTTCCTGAACCAGCACCCTTTCTTCTCCAGTAGCTCCCCACCTCTTCAACTCTGTGCTGTGACAGATAAAGCCATATATCTTTTACTTTTGTCCCCTCTCTTCACTGGACCTTTTCTGTCCCCTTACCCTGGTTCATCAACTTGTGTATTTCACTGATTAGGACTGTGGCCTTTCCCGTGGTGCCTACCCTGAGTTCACCCCTTCACAAGGCTAGCCCAGGCCCCAGTCAGACTTATCCCTTGTATCAGCATGAGTTTATATAACACCAAACAAAAGACACAAATAAAACAATGCACAATTCAAAAGGGCTTGAGACATAAAGCAAAAATCCCAGCAGCCTCTACTCTTCAGGGTCACTCAGGCATCTTCTCAAGAACCTGCACTCTGCCCCCTAAACTCTCTCTCTCTCTCTCTCTCTCTCTCTCTCATTTGTTCTCAAGGTGGCTTTCATCCTAACATCTTGGAAGCAATATGACAGCCACAGCTTCCCACAATCAAGCACAAAGTATAGTAGTCCATTCCTGAGTCCTATCATGGTTTGAATGTGACATGTCCACCATGGGCTCCTGTGTTAAAAGCTTGGTCTTCAGCTAGTGAGTGTCACAATTTGGGAAGGTTCTGAGAATTTTAGGAGACAGGGCAAGATGACAGAAGGAAGTCACCGAGGTGTTTCTTCACAGATTATACCTAGTCTGCAGTTGCCTGTTCTTTTCTCTCTGTTTCCTGTCTTTATGAGGTGAATCAGCCTCCTCTCTCATGATGTTCTTTCTCACTACAGACCCAGAAACAGTTTGAGACAGTGGACTGGGTCCTTTGAAACCATTGACCAAATAGTGCCTCCTTTCACTTGTCTCTGCAATGTATCTTGTTGCAGTGATGAAAAAAAAGTCATAGTGCAAGTCTGGTAATAAGGAAGAGGTTTGTAAGATTTTCCTAGATGCTTCCCTCTTGGATGTTATTGCCCAGAATCAAAGTTAAAACACAAAGCAGTTATTGGCAGTGGGAATGGGATTATACTATGTACCTTGACTATTCAAAAATCCATCCCTTATGACTGGAGAGCAACCCAGAATCCTCAGAGCACAAAAGCAACCAACACCTAAAACTGACATTTCCCGAGGCCACCATCACCATGTTTCCTACATCCAGGAGGACACCAGCACTTTGTGTTGTAACTGACTGACTGGCTGTCTCCGTCTGTGCACTGTGGGTTTCTTAAAGAGCCAAAGTTTGTTTATTATCATTAAAGGCATTTGATGAATAGTTTTTGAATGGCTAGGCA
>NW_026596415.1:2681033-2697901 GCF_907164565.1 Psammomys obesus
AGTAGAGGGATGGAGGGGTGAACAGGTGAATAAATGTATCATTTGGTGAGTAGATGATAAATCAATGGGTATATGGATCTAGCAACAACTGCACCCTGGCATCACTGAGTTAAGAATACTGTATTCGTATTCTATTTTGATGGAGAATCCTAATGCCAGGCAGAGCACCTATGTAGAAAAATTACCATTTATAGATTTTTATTTTCAGTCAGGCAAGATTCTTTCAGACCCTTCTGTTTACCTGTGTCATCGCTGCTCTCCAAGTTCATCCAGACTGGCATACCTACTCTCTGGGACAGTCACTCACTCCAATCCTCACAAGGAGCTGAGGTCCCCTCCTGAATGTTCTCAGTCTGAGGGGCCCTGTCCATGCCTTCCCAACTTACACATTTGTGGTAAGTTGCCCATCTTTCAGAATTCTGTACACTTGAGACAGGATGAATATCTTTCAGAATTCATTACAGAACTAATGTTGTACCCTCAAATTTAGAAAAGAGCAGACCCCCTGCAACAAACTAAAATGTAATTTAATATAAGCAGGAACCTTGCTTTCCTCTTCCTTACTTCCTCTCAAACACTTTTTTTGAAGGCCCTGAGCCTTTAAAATAGTTTTTAAATGAAAAATGAAAAAAATATACATAGTTTTTTTATCAAATTAATATCTATTGTGCAATAATTTGACAGAGTTCATGGTAGTATTGTTTAAATATATATATTTACTACATTTACTGGACAAACACTATGTTCTGCATTTAGTTCTACTGTTGTGGGGTTTAGGTGACTATTAGCAACAAGGCATCTCCACCGTCTGCCCCAGGAACCTAGCGACAGCAGAATATGTCATCACTAGCTGCCAAGACGCAACACATTTCCACTGTCCACATGAGTCACAAGTCCTCTCTATGCGCGTGCGCTGTATCCCCTTATCAAAAGCTTCCTCTCCCGCACTCTTTTTCCCTCCACTCTTACCCAGAGGCAGCCTCTATACAGCCCCTCCCAATAAACATCCCACATGAAATCCCTCGAGTCATGGTGTGACTGTTGTGTCCATTGCTTATCTAACGGTGACTCTGGGAAAATTCTCTGAAGACTTTTCAGATGTGTCATCATCTTTAAAAAATGCGCATACCAGGATTCAGAGTTTATTGCTTTACAGTTACACTTTGTGGACTTTGTTACACTGTTGTGAATCGGGTATAACAAGCAGGATGTCTCTGTGAATCACCCTTGTTTTCAAGATTTTTAAATGCAGGCTGAGATGATTTTCATTTGTGCCTGGGTTCAAAGACCATGGTTATAATAAAATGAAGGGTTGGAGATTGGGGAGATTGTTTGGTGATTCAGAGCACTTAAAACTCATGCAAAGAGCCCAGGATCTGTTCCCATAACCCATGTGGCAGCTCACAACCATCTGTAACTCCAGTTCCAGGCAGAGCTGATGCCCTCTTCCAGCTTCCAGGCACCAGGCACATACAGAGTACACTGATAAGCATGCATTCAAGTAAAACATTCACACGCATAAAATAAAAATAAATAGATCTTGTGTTGCTTTTTTTATCCTTAAAAAACAAGAGAGAATGATTATTTTGGTTCATGGTTTCAGAAGATTGAGGTCAGGAACTTGGGCAGGACATCATGGTGTATGGCAGAGTGACAGGAAGAAGACAGAGGGATGAGCAAAGGACGGGGACATATTATCCGTAAGGACTTGACTCCAGCTATCTGTTTTCTACCTTCTAACAAATCCAGAATCTCCCAATGGTGCTGTGCCACCAGCTGGAGACCTAAGCTGTCACATATGAACCTGTATGGGAAATTTAACATTCAAACTCAACAAGCATTCTCATTTGAATCTGTGACAGAAACCTAGATCACTTCCCTTCTTTCATGGGGACAAGACATTCTAAATTCTAGCCAACACAAAGCCACCCAGAATAAAAATTGCACATCTCAACCTCTGCTGGGCAAGTATGATGTGGTGGTTTAAATAAAAATGACACCTATAGGCTCACATATTTGAATGCTTAGTCATCAGGGAGTGGCATTGTTTGAGAAGGATTGGAGTGGGCCATGTTAGAGGAAATGTGTCACTGGGGTGGTCTTCGAGGTTTCAAAAAGCTCACAGCAGGCCGAGCATTTCTCTACCCTCCTTAGCCTGTGGATCAGGATGTAGCCATCAGCTATTGCTCCAGTGCCATGTGTGCCACCCTGGTGATAGTGGACTAATCCTCTGAAACTAAGCAAGCCCCCAATTAAATGATTTCTTTTGTAAGGGCTTCCTTGGTCATGGTTTATCATCACAGCAATAGAACAGTTACAGCCAGAGTGTGACAGTGTTCCCCACCATCCTGAAGCAACTAGCCTAATGGAAATGAGTACTTGCTCCTCGAAAACACAGTTACAGTACCAATTAAGTAGCAGCAGCCTATCCAGAAGTGGTTATGCTTTGAAACGGTATCCAATATGTATACCGTGTCTCTGAAGCCAGGACACATAGGTTCAGGAACCAAGAGATGGAAAAGAAAATGGTTCCACACATTTCATGCCCACTAGGAAAATTTTTGCTTGCTGTTTTCATTACTTCAATTAAGTTCTATGGGTCTATGAGTTTTGGTTCCAGAGCAGGGAATGTTCCTGCCAGAAGACACAATAAACATTCCATGGAACTGGAAGCGTGGCTCTCCCCCTGGTCACTCTGAGCTTCTGATGCCCTTTCGACAACAAGCTAAGAAAGGAACAACAGTGTTAGGAAGGTGGCTGAGCCAGATTACCACAGAGAAATTGGATTGTTTCTCCATGACAGAGATAAGAAAGGTTATGTCGGGAGTGCAGATCTTTTATGGCATCTGATGGTGCTACCATGTCCTGTGATTAAAGTCCGTGGGAAACTACAACAATCTAATCCAGGCAAGATGGCAAAGGACACCAACCCTTCAAGAATGAAGGGATGGGTCACAGCTCCAGGAAAAGAATAAACACCTGCTGAGGAGCTTGCTGAGGGCAGAGGAAATACAGAATAAGCACTAAGGGAGGTAGTTATAAATACCAGATAAGGACATGACCAGTTACAGAAATGAGGAGTATAATTGACATGAGTGTTTATGTCATAGTTATGAATATGTTTGTGCAGATATTTGTGTTTTCCTTCCTCAATTTCTTTATCATGTGATGTAATATCAATTAAGAGAATTTCGGTGGCTATCACTTTTAAATTTTGAGAAATTAAAAAAAATGACCCTCAAGGGATAACTCCACCTATTCTAAAATTTATAATGCACTTGCAGTTGTAGATAGACAGACAGACAGATAGATAGATAGATAGATAGATAGATAGATAGATAGATAGATAATCATGGGATTACATCCTAAAGTAGAAGAATAACCTGGAGCAGTTTGTGGAACACCTTCTTATGAGTGGCATCTGCACTTTTTGTTCTTCATTTTCCGTTTTCCCTTCCTGCTGGCTGGAGCAATGGTGCCATTTTGAACAACGAATTGGAAGTTTATAAGAAATGTGAAAGGACTGTGGGCCTGGCCCCGCCCATGCTGTTTCTCTTGGCCCACACTACTCACTTCTATTTTTCATTTATATGAGAAAGAAACATATTTCTATTAACAGATATTCTTAGGGGTTTCCTGTCTCTAAACTCTATGCTAGTGTTGTTACAGCAAAGCTCTTCCCAAGCTGCCACTGCTTTCAGTAAAAAGCCCTAAAATGACTATCAATATCAATTGCACCTGAAAGGAACTTGGGGCATCAAACACTTAATTCAGCAATACTCATAAAAATAGAGTTTAGTGATACATAACAAAGCTATTCCTGAAACAACTGGTGTTGGTCCTAGCTCCTGTCAGATACTGATTTCTTCATCACATGACTGTTCCTTTCCCAGAAATAAACTAAGGTGGAACAGAAAAGAAGACAAGAAGAAGGTTCGCTGTCTCCTCCGTAAGGACAGTGTGTGGATTCTGTCTTATTAACACAATGACAAGATGAGCATTAGACTTGGGGTGGGATTCTAACTCATGGTGGAGTGTTTGTCTGGCATGAACGAGGCCCTTGGCCAAGCTTCAGAACCACACAAAGAATAAACACTAGAATTAAAACATAGTCAGTAGTTCTGGATTGTATTAAAGCACACAATAATCTTCCATAAACATTCTATTTAATGGGAGCTGGGCAAACACCTGTCAGCAAAGCACTTGTCTCCCAAGCATGAGGACCTAAGTTCAATTCCTCAGAACCCTCATTAGGAAAGCTAGGCACGGCAGCATGCTTTGTAATTCTGGTGCCAGGGAGTAGACACAGGCAGATACTTGGGACTCCCTGGGCAGCCAGCCTAACCTACTTCATAAGGTCTAAGACAATGAGAGACCCTCTCTAAAAAACAGAGATAAACTGTGGCTGAAGAGTGATAAAGTTGTCTTCCATATTACACACACACACATACACACACACACACACCATGGTATGTGGATGAAAGTGAGATGACATTAGGGATGGCCCATAATTTGGGTCCTGGAGATTAAATGCAGGTCATCAGGCTTGGTGGCAACCACCTTTATGCATTTAGCCATCTCACCAGCCCAGAAGAAAGATTTTCTTGTCTGTCTGTTTGTTTGTTTGTTTGTTTGTTTGTTTGTTTGTTTGATTGTGTGGATGTTCTGCCTGCATGGACTTATATGTAACACACACAAGCAGTGCAGTGCCCATGGAGGCCAGAAGAGGGCATCAGAGCGCCTGAACCTGGAGTGAGTGACCTTGTGGGTAAAGGGAAGGGAACCTGGCTCCTCTGAAACAGCAGTAGGCTCTAGGCGCCAGAACAGGCATTTTAAACCGATTGAAACCAGCTGTGAGCCTGTGTATTTTGAAGGTTCCTAAGACATGAACTCTGAGACTGGATCTGAATTCCAAATTGATGTCACAGCTACGGTTGATTATATCATCACAGTTATTAAAAAATTGTGGACGCATGCACACAACCGTGCCTGGCGTTTCTGTGTGGAATCGAAGCAGAGTCCTTGTGCTTCGGCAGCAGGCACGTCACCAGCTGAGCCTTCCCCCGACTGATCGCCATGTTTCCTGTCCTCTCTGTACCCATACCTCTTTGACAGGAACAACAAGCAATAAGCCTTTTTTGTCCACAAACTATTTTTTCACTTTTCATTTCCTCTTAGCTTTTGTTGTTGTTAAGACAAGGTCTTTCTATATTTCTCAGGCTGGCTTTGCATTCTCAACCCTCCTACCTGGGCTCTGATATGCTGGGGTTCCGATGCCTACTTTCCATTTTTTTATTATCACCTATGTACCTGTATTTTCAACATTCAGTTGACATGTTTTCTTTTGACAATTGTGAGAACACTATGGATTAAAATAGAACACTTTTCATAATTTTTCTTATTAAAACTAATGGAAAAAATGTTTTCCCATTTAGTAGCTACCCCACCCCAGCACCAGCATTTCCAGGGTTGGATCAACATCATCATTCACGAGACAGAGATAAATTATATATAGAATCTATTTTCCTATAGAAATAGAGCAATAGTCCACTGGCTAGAGCTGACCACATGGCCCCACCTCATGGAAAGGAGGCTGCGGGAACCTTTGCATGCTGAGGAAGGAAGAGAAGCATGAGCTATGATAACCTCAGCCATGGTTGTTGAGTTGGAATCTCTTCAGATTCTTCCAGCTCTGTGCTTGAGGGGTGACACTGAGCAGTGTGCCTGTATACATGTTTCAGACCAGTGGTCTGCAGGATGGGCCCACCACAGAATTCCAGTGACGGCTACATGCTTCTACTCTACACGGCTGGTCTCCAGTGCCGCTAAAACATAAACAACAATGAAGTAAGCAGAACTTTCTCCACAGGAACTTCAGCCTACGCTTCCATTAAGGCATTTGGAAAATTTGGCAATGATCTTTTCCAAATAGCAGGTAAAGTTATTTGTCCAAATGTTTTACTATGAGGGGGAAAAAAAAGAAATTTCATATATATTCCCACATATGGGCATATGAAAAACAACATAGAAAAGTATGCACATTAAACTGTAACTCTTGGCTAATTGCTGAGAATGAGCCAGGATAGGGGAGAAAAGATTCTGAAACTCAGAATTTATTTATTTTTAATTAATTAATGAACTGATTCTCTGGTGAGGTTAAAGGCATTTGCCATTGTGCCTAATCCACAGGAATGTATCTGCCCAGGAACTTGACGTGGACCCCTGTGATGAGGGTGAAGACTTTGACAGCCAAGTCCAGGAGGAACTGGACAGCACTTACTTTTGGGTTGCTTTGCTGCCTTCCACACAGCAGAAGGAGATATGAATGAGATGGAGCTCCCATCCAGCCATTGCTATGAATTCCACTCTACATTTTGAAAAGAAAAAGCTATGAGAGAATAGCTGAGAAGGAGATTTTAGAAATTTCTGGGTAATTCACACACCAATACAAATCCACTTTACTGGAGTTTCTTCCTGCTTTTTACCAGGCAACTGGTGGAACATAAAAACAAGAATCATCAAAGAAGCCTTGACCTTGACTTTGCTCATGGCAGCCTGCTTGTCTGTGTCTGCTTGGCAGCCTTTCCCTCCCCTGAAATTATGCATCACCTCTTCCAACAGTTTACTTCTTGAAAATCTCTCCTCACCCACTGCATCTGGAGTTGTTGACTGACTAATGTAATTGAATGCCTCTGTAAAAGATGTATTAGTTACCTGCCCATTGCTGCAACAAAATCCCTGACAAAAACAACTTACAGAGCTGTTTATTGCTCACAGTTCCAGAGTACAGTCATCATGGCAGGAAGTCATGGCAACGGGAACTTGCGGAAGCTGGTCTCACTGCATCTGCACCCAGACAGCAAAGAGAGGTGAATGCTTGTGCTCAGCTCCCTCTCTACTTTTTAAGCTGGTGGAGAAGTTAGAGTGGGACTTCACCTCTTTAACCTAATCTAGAGAAGCCATTGTAGACATACCCAGAGAGTTTTCTCCAGAGTTTACATCCTGACAAGTTGACATATAGCATCACAAGTAACAAGGTAACAAGTGCCCACCCAAACAGCCACTCCCTAGCCCCTGAAGGCTGTGCGTAAATACATAGCAAAGGGGAATGAAGAGGGTGATGGATGCTGTATTATCTACATTAAAGTAGGGCATGGACGTCAGAAGCAGAGGACTCTAAAGAGTCCTGACGGATGGAAGAGGGACACAAAGGAGGAGAATCAGAGAAAGATGTGAGAAATGGAAGAACACTGGTGTCTTAGTCCAATGAATGTGGTGTCAGACTTCTGACCTCCAGAACCCTAAACTAGCACATTGTTCTGCATGGCTTCACTTGCCACAAACTTCCCCATAAGCTCAGCCACTGCTCCTGAAGAATCTGGAGTGATGTTTTTGGCAGATCATACCTCTTGCCATCCTCACTGAAAACTGAGAAGGTTCTCTGCTTTGTTTCTCTACTGACTCAACCTTCTCCTTTATATGGCACCCAAGATCCTTCTGGCCAGGCTGTGGTGGCACAAGCCTTTAATTTCAGAACTTGGAAGACAAAGGCAAGCAAAGGGGATCCTGTAAACTGCAACTGTATTTGCAAAGTTTTGCTGAGGAGCATTGTTGAATAGATACTTTCTTTTCTTTCCCCTCCCCCTCCTCCAGTAACATAGTTTTACCACTCACCCTAAAGGGAGGGCTACCAGTTGTCTAGGGAATATCTGGGCAGAACTGACATCAGGGAAGATGGAATACCAGGCTGGGAAAGTGAACATAACTACTCTGTTCCCTCAGGTGGGAGGGGCCACAAGACTGGGAGCCCTCTCTACAGATGCTGGCTTTTGTGTTTACAGGGCTCATGTGGGTAGATAAGCTGGAGTGTCTGGGTAGGGACTCCCCTATTCCTCAGGATAGAGGAGAGGGGATGTAGAAGGGAGCGTGAGATTGGGAGAAGACATAGGGGCCTATGACTAAGATGTAAATTGAAATGTTTGCCCCTTGCCTTCCTGATGCCCCACCCCCACTCATAGTGTCTTCTGGGAACAAAAGTTTCTATTGATAATGAGGATGTAGCTGAAGAACGTTTGTGTAAGATTCACTTGTTTTCTCACTGCTTCTACGAAAAAGAATAAGGATTAAAACAACACATAAGTAATGTGGTAAATAAGCAACTGGGCTAGATCAAATTCCATTTTTTTTCTGCTTACATGTTATGTGACCTTGACTCTTCACTCAGCTGCCAATTCTTCCACCCTCCCCCACCTCACTGAGACAGGGTCTCATGTAGCAAGGGTTGGCCTCCAACTTTCTGCGTAGCTGAGGATAATCTTGAACTTCTGTCCCCCTGCCTCCATCTCCCAAGTCTGGGATTATAAGCATGCATCGCCATGCTCAGTTTACGTGCTGCTGGGAAGGAACCTAGTGCTTCCTGCATGCTTGGCTGGCACTCTGCCAACCCACTCGGCAGCCAACTTTCCACATTGTGATTTGACCCTCATGTTTCTGATAACTGCTCTGACAACCATGTTTAATATGTTTCAATGGGGGATCTTTGCACATAGGCATGCACATGCACACACATATCCTCATCCTCACATGCATCAACAAGCATCCACAACACACACAGATGCACGTGCACGCGCGCGCGCACACACACACACACACACACACACACTAGTGTGCCTTTCCCTTTGGGCTAAGAGCCTTCTCCTGCTGTTGCTGGAGGAGGAAAAGCGTAGGAGAATCTTTGCTTGTCTCTGATGACATTTGCCAAACACATGGCACAACCCATGGTAATCCTATTTGCAGCTGAGGAGCCAAAGATAATGAGAACTTTCTGATTTTCCAGAAAAGTGAGCCCTTAAATCTGCTCTATCCCCAAGTGTTCCCCAAAGAAGATCACTTGAAACCATATCTCAATTAACTGCACCTCAGAGCCTGGAAGTTTGAGCACCATGTTTTCTATTCCCAATATTGCTGAAACTTATATGAGCATTGGCTAAAAAGTTCAGGGCAACATAAAAAAAAAATTCCTCCATTGAGACATATTAAAAATGGTTGTTCGGGGTTACTATCATTTTTGCTGGTACATAAGCTATGTGGGTATATAAAGTATGTCCCAAAATTAGAATTAAATCTTTGGGGAATACTCTAAATGTGTTTCATGTATATGTATTGAAAGTGAGTTTTAAAAAGTTTTGACGGAGTATATATTACTTTTGGTTTATTTAAGTTTGTTTCACAGTGCATTAAAATCCAGTAAACTTATTAGCTGAAAATGTGCAATAATATTGCATTAACCTAGTAAAATATACATATATGTATATATAATCAGCTGAAAGAAATATGTTCCCATCAGTGATTAATGTTCCAAAGCCAAGTTACACTAATCATAAACTTTAATCTAATATATTAAAGAATTAACCTGACTTTCCCTCTGAGAAGTTATGTATCCGTGGTTTATTATTTCTCTTAGGAAATCTACCTTGAGGAATGTCTATATTTTAAAATGAATCATCTTCTGTCTATTAAAAATCACAGGAGTAGACTGCTGTGTTGGCTTGTAATGCCAATCTCTGCCAGTAGGAGCAGCAACAGCTGTTATTTTACAGGTGTTGGGTAGTTGGGTAAGATGTAGGAAAAACACTGTAGTTTGCATTATAACTTCTCTTTGGACCTCAGTTCTTTCAGAAAGAGTTTGGAGTGGAGGAGCTCTGAAGTCATAACTGTTAATGTTTCATGATTTAAGTTGGTGGGGTTTTTTAAGATTGATTGATTGATCGATTTATTTATTTATTTATTTATTTATTTATTTATTTACTTACTTAATGGATATGAACACTGTTTTCATGCACAGCAGAAGAGGGAATCAGATTCCATTACAGATAATTATAAGCCACCATGTGGGTGTTGGGAATTGAACTCAGGACCTCTTGAAGAACAGCCAGTGCTCTTAACTGCTGAGCCATCTCTCCAGCCCAAGATGGTGGTATTTTTAAGATAGGGCAATGAAGAGAATTTAGTTATAATCTCAGAGATGACATTAATTTAACTCTGTGATGTGCAGCCATAGTCAATTACCCTCTGAATGTCTTAGTTCATTAGAGATTCTGCCACAAATATTATAAGCAGGGCTTATAAACAACAGGAATTTATTTCTGGAGGCTCACGGTGAGCCAAGGCCACAGCATTGGCAGATTCACAGTCTGGGAGAACTGCTTTCTGGGTCATAGCTGTCTCCTTCTTCCAAGTTAGCTCTCCTCCATTGGGGCAAAAACACCATCTTTGTTGTGTTCCTTGTCTTTGCCCCCATCTCTAGGACTCCTCACTCTCCTCTGTTACAGAGGTACCAGCCCTCCCTCCAGCATGGCCTCACTTAAAAGTGTTCACATCTTCAAAGAACCTGTTTCCAAACAAGGCCACAGTCACAGATGCCAACTGAAGGACAATTAAGTCCAGTGAGAAGATGGCGATGATGAAAACGAGCAAGAAGGATGGAAAAGGGATGGAGAAAATGACACTAGTCTTATTGAGTGCATGGAGTACACTGTTTCACCCTGAGCAGTCCTGTGGAAATGCCACATCCCATCTTCCTGCTAAGTTCACTTTCTAAGCCACCACCTAGCCTCTGAGAGGCTAAGGCTTTTTAGTCAATATCTCAGTCAATATCTCAATCAATATTGACCTGGCAAAACAAAAGTGAGATTCAAATCTGGGATGCCAGGCCCCGAATATACCATCCCATTGTCAAAGAGTCTGATAAGAAAATCTTCCCAAGCTTATACCTCTAGAAACTGATGAGCTTAGTTTTGCGCAAGGCAAGCAACAATGTGCAGGTTAGTTTTAGGTGATGCGCAGACACAGATTACACAGGGGTGGGGGCAATATACTCTTCAACACTGTTTTGACATCACATGGGCCCATAGGAAGCTGCTCCAGAAATAGGACAAAAAGTTCTGAGTATACTTTGCCCTGCCACATGCTGATATCTGACACAACTATGACATATCAAACTCAGGAAGTTGATATAATATTTAGGTCTAAATATATAGTTGGTATAAATATATAGTTGGTATAATATTTAGGTCTCATGAGCTTCCACATATTCCTGTGGTGTGTGTGTGTGTGTGTGTGTGTGTGTGTGTGTGCGCGCGCGCGCGCAAACATGTATGCATATGTGTAGGTGTGTATGATTTCTCTGTGTATGTAGTTCTGCTTATTCCTACCTCATTTAACTGTCTACACAAACCTGCTGCAGAGCAGACCTCCACAAAGGGGCTCTGCAATGGTTAATGGTGATTGTCAACTTAGTTTGGGCTGAGAAGCGCCTGGGACATGAGTGAAATACATCTCTGTATCTGTCTGAGAAGGTACTTCTAGGGGAAGACTCACCCTGAATACGGTGACACCATCCCATAGGCTGCAGCCTCAGACAAAGGAAGAAGAAGCCCACCAGCTCTGGAATCCTTTCTGCTCCCTGGCTACATGGGGTAGGAACTGTACTCTGATTCCTTTCTGCCATGATTCCCTGTCCTCACCACAGGCCCAGAAACAGGGAGCCAGCCAGCTTATAGACCAAAGCCTCTGAAACCACAAGCCCAAATAAATCCTTTCTCCTATAAGTTGCTGCCTCTTAGGTATTTCACACAGTTGAGTCTTCCTTGAATTCATTGAATTCACCATTTGGCATTCATTAGTCATCTACCACATAACACTTTGGCACTCTCCCTCACCAACAAAATCTCCAGTCTCAGCCTTAGCATTAAGAGCAGACAGCAGGAATCTGCTGGCATTCACTGATAATTTGTTTTCCTTCCATTTTACCCATGCCACAGAAATACTAATTTTACAGACTATGAGCACTGAGATTTTTTTCTCTTAAGCAAATGTTTGAGAATAACAAAAGTGAGAAAATCCAGTGAGATATAATGCAAATGGTTTGAAGACATGGCAAAGAAATTAAAAAAGGTGATATCCTGATATCCAAGGGGCTGGGGACATGAGTCATTGGATCAGGTGCTTGCCAGACAAGCATGAGGATGTGAGTTCAATCTTTAGCACCTACATAAAAAAGCCAGGCACTGCAGCACAGGCCTGGAATATCAGTGTTCTAGGGGCAGAGACAGGAGAATCTCTGGAGGTTATGGACAACCAGTGTAGCCGAACCAGTGAGCTCCACAATTAGCTCTGTCTCACACACACCTTGTTGGAAGTGAGTAGCTTCATTGGTTAAGGGCACTTGTCATCAGACCTGACAACCTGAGTTTGATCCCCAGAACACAGGCAGTAGAATCAGAAAGCTGACTAGCAAAAGTTGTCCTCTGAATGTCACATGAACACTGTGGCACACACACACACAATTTTTAAATAGATGGAAAACAATGGAAGAAGACACACAATATCAACTCTGGCTTCCTAGTAAACACAAACAGATGCACACAAATACAGGTGTAACAACACAAAAACACAGATGCGTGTATGCACATGTGAATGGTATGATACACAACGTTTGCAGTTTAAAGTTTTCAGAACACTGAGCTAGGAAACAACTTTGACCCTGACACAAACTCGGGAGTGTTTTACAGCATCATACAAGAACAAAGTACAGACACTGCCCCTGAAAATGCAGAACACGGCCATCAAAGCTGGAAATTAAAGAAATGTGTTTTTGTTCCTGGATCTCAAGGCCTTTTTGTTAGAGGAGACTTCAGTTTGGCTGGTCACTCCCCACGGTGATTCATCCAGCCAGTCTTTGTATCCTTTCCATTATTAAATATTGCTGCTGCAGGGGCGGGCGGGTGTCAGGGCTAGGACAAGGTGGTGGCTTGACTCTGAAGGTCTGGCAGGCAACTGCTGGTCTAAAAGGAGGTCATGTCACCGACAGGCAGGACTTCTGTTTCGTTCAGTGAGCTGCACGCAGGGAAGGGATCACCAAGCAGGTCTCTACAAGAAGCAGAGGAGCTGAAAGGTGAGAGGACAACCTGGTGGAACAAGGCTCTGCAGAGTGCTGAACTCGCTATTTCATCTTTCCTGCCGCTTCTTTTAAAATAATTCAGAGAGTATATTGTGGAACATTCAGATAAATGGTTTAAGGCCACACATTGAAAAAAAATCAATTAATTTAAAAAACCTTACTGCTGGAAATAATGTCAGTCTGTCTTCTTTTGTGTGGTGGATTTTTCAAGGTGATTTGGGTTAAGGTCCTTAAAATTCTGCTTCCTATGTGACATGGTTCCTATCATCCATTCACGCCTTGACTGTTGAATAGCCAGCCCTTGAGCCCCTACAGTGACCCAAATAAGTACCAAGCATTAAAGATAAAGGAATAGGAAAATGCAAGCTTCTGCCATCTTGGAGCAGAAAATAAAAATATAGCATATTAAGTTAAAGTGCTCGCTGCATAAGCCTGAGTTTCGATTTGGGAGAGAGAAGGCAGATTGCTGCAGCTCTCTGGACAGCCAGCCTACCAAGCTAAATCAGAAAGCACTGGGTTTACTAGGAGAGCCAGAAGAGCTATGGAGAAAGATGCTAGGAAAATACGAAATTAAAAAGTCTTTTCACTCAGTTGAGAGTGCAAGTGATGAAGTAAAAGCATTTCTCAAACACTGATTATAGCTAAGCATGTTGCTGTAGGGAAAGGGGAGCGGGCAGGGAGAGCGAGCATGTCCAGTGGGTGCCACCTTCTGAGAAAGACAAACATAATAACTTTAAAGGACCAGGTGAGTATTTTTCCAATTTGATGAAGATTTGGAAGCCAGGACAACTTAAATTACGTTGCAACAAAAAAAATGCCAGCACTGAGATTTGAGCTCAGGCCTGTTTGGTTCTAAAAAATGTGCCCTTTTTTGTGCAGACAAAATTAGTAAAAGGTATAGTGAATTCACATGTCTGCCATAGATTTAAATATTCCTGACACAAAGAAATGCTCAATGTTTAAGGTGCTCACTTATCTAATTACCCTGATTTGATTGATATGTTTTATGAATGAGTATGTGTGGATTGCTACACTGTAGCTGCTAAAGATGCTTGACTACAATATGCTAAAAACAAAAATAAGGGGCTAGAGAGATGACTCAGCTGGAGAAGGACCTGAGTTTAATACCAGTACCCACGTAAAAGCCAGCTGCTCTGATGCAGGCCTGTAATCCCAATGTTGGGGAGATGGAGACGAGAGGTCCCCTGGGGCTCAATGGCCAGCCCATAAGGCAAACTGTCAAACTACAGGCTCAGGGAGAGATTATCTTTAAAAAAAAGAAAAAAAGTGGGGGGGGGCACTCTACACAGACTCTTGGCCTCTGTAAGCACACCCAGACATGTGAAAATGAGTATGTACACATACAAATACACACAAATGAATTAAAAATAAGTAAATAGCCTTCAGCTTATAGCTACCATATAAGCTGCGGAAAGATACTGGGGGAGACTGGAGAGATGGCTCATGGTTGAGAATACTTGCTGCTTAATCGTGAGGACCAGATTACAGATTATAACAGCCATTTCAGGTAGCTTTTGAACCCCTCAAGGAAATCTGAAGCCCTCTTCTGGTCTCTAAAGGCACCCCGTGCATGAGCATATACACACTCACAGACATGTACACACAGGCACATAGGCACACACATATGAATAAAATAAAATGTTTATTTAAAAGATAATAAACTGTCATATCTAAACTAAAACAGAAGTCCTTTCTAAAACAAAGCTGTATTATTGTATTGATAAAACAGAAGACATTTGAGAATCATAGGAAGTTGAGAATCATCATCATGACAATTACTGATTCTAGGTACATGGACATTCAGACATAAACTTTTGAGTAACGCATAACATGGCTCCCAAAAATGTAGAAGAAGTAACCTGAGTCCTTTATAGCTATGATGCCAAGACCTCTCTTAGAAACTCCAGGTGTATTATTCAGCTGCTCACTGATGTCTCTGCCTAAACTTCTAGACACCTCCCTAATTCCATATGTCTAATCAACCTCAGGCCCACAACCACCACCTTTCTGCCTTTGTTCTCATCTTCCCTCTCAACACCTTCTCCCTTCCAGGAGCAGAGGACAGACTCTTAGAACTTTCTCTGCCTCCTTCTTAGCTTCTAAGCTCTCAGAAAACCACGCTGGCCTCATTCTCAAAGTATATTTAGAACCTAACCACTTCTCTCATTTTCTATCTTCAGTATTTTCTGACTTCAACCATAAGCAACTCTTGCCTGGATTATAGCAATACCCTCTTACCAAGACTCTTGGCATCTTTCCTTCAAAAATTAGCCAGGTTTTAATACATCAATCAGAGTAAACCTTTCAGAATTTAAGACCCCTCCACCACCTGCCAGGGCTCTGCATTTCCTTCAAAATAGAACCAAAGCTCACACCATGGAATTAAAGGCTGCTGTGTGGTGCTGAACTCTTACCTTCTCTCTAGGTGTTCCTTCTTCCCTTGTGTCCAGCTGTTCCAGCACATATATGTCTTTGCAGCTCCTTAGGGCTACCCACAATGCATTTCTCCACAACCCCTTTGGATTATTTCTCTCTACCAAATCTTCCCCCATATCTCTTTGCTTAACTCCTTCACCACTTTCAAACCATTGCTGAAATTGTGTTTCCTTATAGCGTGCTACTGTGACCACTCAATTTAATAATGTCACCTGCCCCTCCCTTGCTGTAATTCCTAGTTTCATAGTAAGTACCATCTTATGTCACACAGAGGTCTATCAGTTATTTGTTTTCCTAAATTTTTCTTTAGGAATAGAAGCCGAATGGAAGCCTCATGAAGACAGGTATCTGCTTTGTTCACTCAAGTATTCTCAAAGCCCAAAGCCCATGCCTGGCACATGGGCTTTGGGAGATAGCAACAGACTTTTTACATAATGGGGATAAAGATATGGCTCATTCATTATGCACACTAGATGCACAAGCACGAGAACCAGAGTTGGGGTACCAGCACCTATGGAAGCCAGGTGTAGTCCCTCAATATGTGGAACTCTGCATAGCTCTATGTCTCTTACAGGTGGAGACGGGAGGATTGCTGCAGCTTTCTGGCTGCCAACCTAGCTCAAAATATGGGCTATGAGTGTTACAAGAGATCCTGACTCAAAGAACAAGACGTAGAGTGATAGAGGAGGGTACCTGATGCCCCTTCTGTTATCCACAAGCACCTACACACACACACACACACACACACACACACACACACACACACACACACTTTATAGGAACCATACTCTAGCTCTTGTGGCTGTCCCCACATCATCACTGGAAAGATGAAGAAATTGGTTGTTATAGTTTGAATCTGAATGTCCCCACAAGCTCATGCTTTAGAAGTTTGGTCCCCACATTCTGCTATGTGTGAAGCCTTGAGGAAATGGAGCCTGACTGGCCAAAGTGGATCCCTGGAAATGGCCATCAGGTCTAGAGGCACTTGCTCCATTGCATGCCCCTGATGTCACAGAAAGAGCAGTTCTTGCTAACTGGCCCTCCCAACTAGGGTGGAGTGAAATCTCTCTGAAACCCAGGTCTTCTCCCAAATTGTTCTGTCAGATACTTGGTTCTGGTGACTAAAAATGTTACTAACACAGGGTGTAGATTCAGTGGGTGTGTTGATGGAAGATGAGGGGCTAGTGAAAGGAAACCCACCACAGAAACCCACAGAGTGACTCCCTGGACTAAGGCTGATGTATACTCAGATGAAATGTGTCCACTGTGACAACTTTTTTAGAAAAAGTCAAGAATGAGCCAGTTCCTAGAAAAGAGGTCTGAAGCAAAAAGACTTTCCAACTGAAACAAAGAAGAAGGGAAGGAAGGAAGGAAGGAAGGAAGGAAGGAAGGAAGGAAGGAAGGAAGGAAGGAGGGAGGGAGGGAGGGAGGGAGGGAGGGAGGGAGGGGG
>NW_026596415.1:2698001-2720230 GCF_907164565.1 Psammomys obesus
GAGGGAGGGAGGGAGGGAGGGAGGAAGGAAGGAAGGAAGGAAGGAAGGAAGGAAGGAAGGAAGGAAGGAAGGAAGGAAGGAATTTTAGTTAGCTTAATCTTATTCAGATCCTAGCACAGACTGAGGAGAGTTCCCATGTCCTACCCATAGCAGAGCAGTTACTGCAGCTGATGGCAGCCAGGAAAGGAAATGTCCGTTCTCTTCAAGGCAGTGGGCCCTGATAGGCTGCCCACACTCCGGTGGATGATCTACATACATGTACGTATGGAGAGCACGAATTCATCTTGGTTCAAGTAGTTCAAAAAGGAGGAAGTAAAATAGGGGGGGGGGAGATCTGGTGGGAATCTGGAAGGACTTGAGAGGAGTAATGGGTGGATACCATGAAAATGCACTGAATGCACACATGAAATCTCAAAGAGTAAATAAGCTATATTTTCAACAAGAAAAGAGGTTATGGGAGGTCTAAGGAGGTTGGAGGATGGGGAAGGAAAATAGAAAATAACTTTGTTTGAAAATGCCATAATAAAACCTAATACTGTGTGTGCTAATTAAAAATTAAAGACAAAAGTCCTCCCACTAATATTGAGCTTTCTTACATCTGGCTTAGTTTCCTGTCTCCTAGGTGGCATGGAAGAAGATGCTGGACACTCCACAGCTACCACAGATACCCAGGCAAATCCCTGAAGCAAGCCTGTGAGGGAGGAGCCTCCTGACACACATCAGCAGCCTCAAAGATGCCCCAGCTCGGACCTCCATTTATAGCATTTTACAGTCTTTATATTAAAGAAATGATCCACAACCACTCCAAAATTTTTAGCCTGATTAATTACTGAACCAGTGCATAGATAATAGCAAAGACACAACAGTTCATGTATCTGCTTGTAGCAGAATGACTGGGAAAGTTAAAATGTGTCCACAAGTATACCTATGGCATTCAAAGCTCAGAATGTGTACCTGTTGAGTGATATACATACAACAGCTTTGTTTCCTGCAAGAGACAGACCCAAGGCAGCCTAGCCACACAGAGACGCCTGGTTAAGGAAGTTATATTCTGTCTTTACACGACACTTACAAGGAGTTACAAATAGCAAAGCAGTTCTGTACTTACAAGAGGAATGCACATCCATGCAAGCAACAGGGCCAAGGAAAGGGTTTCTGTTGCCATTTCACTGTTTGCGTTTGTTTTTATTGACACAACAGCTAGAAAAGTAACAGGACATAGATGTTCAATCAACAACTTTTGAACCATAAATATATTTCCTAACAACCATAACTCCTAAAAGAAAGATTACAATAGAGTAGATAAGATTTTAAAAGATAACTCAGTGGGTAGAAGCTCCTGCTGAGCAAGTGTGACAACCTGCCTTCAGTCCCCAGAACCCAGGCAAAGGTGACAGGAGAGAGCCAATTCCACAAAGCCACCTTCCGAGCATACACACACCACGGCAAGTGCAGCTCCCTCCCCACAGCACTAGAAATAAGCTCAATTAAACTTCCATTAGAAAATGTACAGACAAGACAATTTGAATAGGTTTGTATTTGTGTAAGTTCTCATGTGCAAGCATAGGTTCAAATGTATGTATAGTTTCAGCTGCACGTGGGCAGACAAATATTCTAATTCAGGTCAGGACAGTGAAAGTTATGATGCTTTAAGAGACAACCCTGTAAGAGTAAAGTGGTACGTGCCGCTTCTCCTTCTCCATGTTCACAGGTTGCCTGGAGGCTCTGTTCCATGTACTTCTTTCTGAGGCTTTTCTGGCAAGAAGCTACTAATTGGAGCATTGCTCGTTGTCATAGTAAAACCTAACAGTCCTTATACAGGTTTTAAACTGAAAACAGCTCATTGGCCAAAGCCAGTCACATGATCTAAGCCAACTATAAACCAGGCGGTAAACAGTCAGACTGTATGTCTGGGATACTCAAACTGGAAACTCTTTTTTTTTTTAAGATAATAATTATTATAATATAATAAGAAAAAAAACAAAAATTAATCTATCAGAGTAGGACAAAACAAACAGAAGATAAAAAACCCAAAGAAGACACAAAAAATAGACACAGGACCTACTAATGTTTACACTCAGGAATCCCATGAAAAGACTAGACAGCTTGTACAGGCCCTGTTCATGCTGCCTCAGTCTCTGTGAGTTTGTGTGTCCATCTTGTTGACTGAGAGAGCCTTGTTTTCTTGGTATCTTCCATCCCCCCTGGCTCTTACGTTCAGTCCACTTCCTCTCCTGAGCCCTGAACCCCAAGGGAGGGATTTGATGGAGACATCCCATTTACAACTGAGCCTTCCCAGGTGTCTCACTCTGCACACTAGCTGTAAGTCTCTGTACTTGTTCCCATCTGCTGCCGGAGGAAGCTCCTCCAATGATGCAATGCACTGATAAACTCTTAACAAGTGAAACTAATGGTTGCCACAGACACTAGCTTTGAAAACACACATGGGTTTGTAAGGAGCAACTAAAGCTGCAGAAAGACAGTGTCTTTACTTTTAAGCATTATTCTGTATAACAGCATTTTGTGAAGCTGTGGAGATGGCTTAGTCAGGGAAGTGACTCTTGCATGAGCATGAAGACCCGAGTTTGAGGTGTGGTGACACACATGTACTCTTGGCACTAGGGGTGGAGATGGTTGGGTCCCTGGGGTTCAGTGACCAGCCAGTTTAGCTGATATGGTGAGCTCCGTACTTATTGAGAGGTCCTTTCTCAAAATGCAAAGTGGAGAATAATTGAGGTAGACACTTAACATCATCCTGTGCTCTCCACATACACACTCACACATATGCACCTACTTACAAGAATATGTGTGTACACATACAGAATTTGTGTGTATACATATAAGTGGTATCAGTATCTTATATATTTTTCTATAGTTTCAGATTCTATAGCTTGAGGAAACATTTAGAAGGGATTATTCATTTTGAGGGTTATGGGCTTAAACAGGAAAGGTAAGAGAACTCTGATGGTCTGTAAACATGCTTACTGACCAAACAATAGGAAGAAATGTGATGCATATTAGCCATGTTGATTTTGTGTTGATTTAGGCATATTTGAGTGGCACAATTATGTCTGTTTTCCTGGTCTCTTTCTTCTCCGTCTCAATATTTCTTTAGACTCTGTGAATTCTTCACAACGATTAGCTGCTGCTATTATTAGCCCTCTGGTGAGAATTCTGACTGAAGAGATGTTTTGTTAGTGATCAGTGTTACTCTGAGAGCTAAGTAGCTCAGTAGTTCATTCCCATTGTGTCCGTAGCATTGGACAGTGCATGGAGACCAGCTGAAAGTCCTTACCGGTTCATGACTATGTTACTTGGCTTAAAAATGAGAAGTACTAACAAAGGCAAATGAATGGGGAAAAAAAGAATTAAAACTTTAGAAAGGCTCGCCTCTAAAGGAAAAAATGCTCTAGTCTGTCCAATTTAACTCTTTATAACTTATTTTTGTTGTGATATGTATGTGTGCTAATGAGTGGGAGAGGCTAAATTTGGGAGTAGGTCCTCTCTTTCCACGGTGTAGAAGCAGGAGCCCTCTTGTTGGTTTTGCCATACTGCATACTTCAAGCCAGCTGGCCTGTAGGCTACCGGGGTTCTTCTGCCTCAGTCTCCTATCCTGCTGAAGAGATGATGGGAATATGACTCCTGACACCTCATTCAGCCCTTTACCTGGGTTTGGGGACTGTCTTAGTCAGTGTTCTATTGCTGTGAAGAAACACTGTGATACAGAGTTTGGAGTTTGCTAGTTTTTAGTCTTGCATTGGTTCACGATTTCCTTGCTATGCTTTCTTTTCTCCCTTTTGGAACAGTAATGTACATTTTGTGCCATGGAATTTTGGAAGTATGTGATCTGCTTTTTGATTTTGATTTTAGAGGGAATTACAGTTAAGAGGTTGCCTTGAGTCTCAGAAGAGACTGAATTTTGGACTTTTAAACAGGGTTAAGACTGATAGACTAAGGGGACTTTTGCAGTTGGACTCAATACAATTCTGCATTATGATATGGCTACAAGTCTATGGGGACCAGGGTTTGAATAGGAACAGACCTCCCTGGCTTATGTCTCTTACCATCTTTCTGACCCATCTTCAGTGTGGTCCATAAATTTTTTGTTTATTTTTCTTTTTCATTTTTTTGAGACAGGGTTTCTCTGTGTAATTTTGGCTGTTCTAGACTCTCTCTGTAGATTAGGCTGGCCTAGAACTCACAGAGATCCACCTGCCTCTGCCTCTCTGAGTGCTGGGATTACAGGCATGTTTCACTGTATCTGGCTCCCAAAACTCTTAAGAGAAGTATATGGGTTTGTCCATGGCCATAATGTTTTAGAAAGAAAATCCATGATAATTTATCATTTCCCTTTTGAGAAACAGCAGTGAATTTTATCTTTAAATGTTGTTGCAAATAGGAATGGAATTAAAGCACAAATCGACAGCCAACAGCTGTCCTTTTAACGTGAAGTGGGGAGTGCGCGGCAGTGAGGACTGCGTCCAACCACCACTTGAGAGTAAGACTTTTATAAAACTTCAGCTTTAAAGAAGTGTTTTCTGTCTCACCAAAATAGATCACTGCTTCCAACTCATCTTGATGAAAGCCTACTCAGATGGAGTATTTATACCCTACTTCAGTTGTATATGGAGCTGGGTCTATGTTCTACCTCACGCTGAATCGGAGAGTTCTAAAGCTGGAAGGACCTTTAAAAGTAATTAGAAAATGGAAACTCTAGAAGACAGGAAATAATCCCTGCTAGCATTACTTGGGACTTGTGTGTGAAATGCCCATTTGGTGGGATTTTTTTTTTTTGTCTTTTTGAGACAGGGTTTCTCTGTGTAGCCTTGGCTGCACTGGACTCACTGGACTCTAATTCACAGACTCTGCCTCCCTGAGTGCTGGGATTACAGGTGTGCATCATGGCTCCCAGCTTCGGTGGGATTTCTTGATTTTGGAACTACAGACATTTCAGATGATTTTATTATTATTTTTATAGAGGGCTGTCTTGTTCCTATGAGATCTTTGGTAACATCTCTGGCATCTATTCACTAGGTTCCAGTAGTATCCAACAGCCATAGCTGTAACACACACACACACACACACACACACACACACACACACACACACAGCACAAGAGTATCCTTTAGCTATGACAGCCAAAATGGCTCCAGGCATTGCCAAATGTCTTCTAGGTGACACTTGAGAACATCTTCCACCCAACCCTTTAAAATATTCCTGAGTCAAGACAATATTATGATACCCAGTTAACAGACAGAAAACCTGAGCTTTAGAAGATTAAATGACTTATTCCTGGTCATAGAGACAAAAAATGACAGAACCAGGACTCCTGCGTAGAATTCCACATGCTGGTCAGAGAAACTGTCAACAAGCACAACTTTAAATATCAGGTGTCCTGCCAAGCTCTTTACATGTATATCCTCATGAAAGTCTCACATCTACTGCAAGAAGAAGGCACAGTCATAGCTCCCGGGTTCCTTCGAAGCAAACAAAGTTATCAAGCCTTCATGACCTTGGCCAAAGTTAGACAGCTAAGAGATTGTGATTTTGAATTGGACTGTTGGATCCCACTGTTTGCATTCTCAATAACACTGTTCAAGACTGAGGACTGGCTATACTGTACTTTTTGCCAAGGAAGGGTGGGAAAGCATGAGAAACATCCAAATTGCATTGCTCACTCGTTCACTAATTGCATCACGTGGAGGCAGTCCACCACACTCTGAAGAGGAGGGCCTCACATTCTGCTCTCCCAATGCCTACCTGTGCAGCTCTGGACAAACTATGTATATTCTCTGAGCCTCAAGTTCCATTTCCCTCACCAGTAAAAATGAGCACAACTCTTAAGATTATTACAAAAACAAAATGATGTGTTGTGTTGAAAATGTATGGATACAGTTTGAGGAGGGGCCTCAGTGGGTAAGAATGCTGACCTCCATCACTCACAAAAGAAAAAGCGTGGTTCTTAGTGCCTCAGTCAATGTCAGTGCTCCTGTGCTCTGTGCACACAGTGCATGCCACACATGCAGAAAACACAGGGGAAAGACTGAGCACATAGAGAGTGATCAATAAAAATGCTAATCACTGCTATTATTGTTACTGCTACTTCCCAGAAGGAACCGAGCTGGATAAATTCTGAATACATGCAGAGCTAAATAATATGGAAACAGATAATAAGAAAAATCATCCTGCAAGGAAAATGCAATTGAAATGCCAGAACAATCCCTAGGCAGTATGACAGGATCGCATTTACCTGCTGTTCCATATGTTAGCTTTTAAAGGAAAAAAAGCCCCACAATAACTCATGTTTGTCATTAGATTTTAAAAAAACATACCACTTTGACTTCATGTTGGTAAATGCAACAGAATACACTTACATCACAAATTGCGCTCTCAGGAAACTGAAATACATCGACCATTTTCTAGATTTCTTGTTATCAGTTTTGTCTGTTTCTACTCTGAGGACTTGGGGGCGAAGAAGAAAACAACTTCTGTTGCTAGGAACATTTCAGAAAATGAAGATATACCTCTGCCCACAGAAGTGCTCCCTTGAAAACCAAATTACACACAGATATATGACTGAGTCTAAAGATGTTTGTCAAGGCTAGTCATTTCGATTCTGAATTCAGCTACAGATGCTAAACACAGAGGGGAAGGGAAGATTGTGCGAATAATCTCAATTCTTTGTCTCAAGGCAGCTTTGCCTCTCTGCACTGAGTTTGCTAGATTTTTATTTCTTTTTATGTAGATTGGTCAGATGGTCTAAGACTCATGTGGAAGGTTATGTTTATTAGCTGGAGGGGGGTCAAGGCTTAGCATTGGAAGCCATATTAGTCTTATCATTAAGTTATTCCTTCATGAATTCTGTAGGACTAGTAAGTGTGCCCTCATTTGCTGGCTTGTTCAGCTTTCTTCTGGCTTGGGAGATTAAATTTAAAAGAGTAATACATTTGAAAAGCACTGTAGTCTGTGTGAGACTAACCAGACCAATCTTTTAGGGAAATAATCAGGATAATTTATCTAAAGACAATAGAGCATAGCAGTCAACTGGGGGAGAGGAGCGCTTCGGGGTTTCTGGGAGTGGTTCAACCCCCAGTTCTGCTATTTAACTGGAACGAAAGCAACTTAAGGAAGAATAATATATTTTGTATCTCCGTTCAAGAGCACTGGCAGTCTGTCATGGTGGGGATGTCAGGGCAGCAAAAGTTTGAGGTCATGGTGCATCTGCAGTCAGGAAACAGAAGGCGATGAATTCTGGTGTTCAGCTTTCTTTCTCCTTTGTATTCAGTCTGATATCTCAGTCCATGGAATGGTGCCACTCACATTTAGGATGAGTTTCCCTACCTCACTTAACCTAATCTAGAAGTCTGTTGTAGACATGCCCAGACAAAATTGTCTCCTAGGCAATTTTGGATCCTTTTTCATAGGTAATCAATATCAATCACTTCAATGGGCTAGCCTAGTAACTTGTTTCTAACCAAAAGAATACAGCATAGATAATGGGATGTCACTTCTGTGATCAGGTTGTACAAGAAGTTCATTCTGGTTCTTTGCTGGCATTGATGGAGTGAGCATTTGTGTTCCATGGACAGGGAGCCAACAGGTGACTTAGGCTCTCGGGAACCAATCACTGAGAAAATGAAAACATCCAACAACGAAGTAAGTGAACCTGAAAGCAGATCTTTTCCTTATCAAATCTTAACAGGAGGCCCCAGCCCTGGATGGTGCCTTGATCTTAGCCTCTTGCAAGCCCCAAAACAGAAGATGATGTCTGCCTGTAATTCCAACACTCAAGAGACTGACGGGCAGTTTGAAGCCAGCAGTGTGATAATAGCAAGGATCTGTTTTTAAAATTAAATGCATTAAACAAGAAAATCAATAAAGAGTAAATAAATATGTGTTGTGTTAAACTGCTAAATCCTGCTATCTTGTTTTGTAGCAGCGGGCAACTAGTACAGCAGCTGTGCCATCTCCTTATTTGAAGATTGGAATGATGATACCTAGATCTTAGGGTATCATTCAGCATCAATATGCTGAATGCTTAACACTGTATCTGGTACCTTGTGAAATTTAAACTGTACTATTATTTTATTCACAACATTATGTATGCCTGGTGCATGTTTATGTAAGCCAATGTTTAGAAACCACATATCAGGTGATTCTATGTGCCACTGTAGGTACAGTCAGGCTTCTACTGCATATCCTTTGTACACTGAGGGTGAGGGAGAGAGCTGTATCTGGCTAGCTGCCAGGAGAAAGGAGATCCCAAAGGGAGGCACCTAAAAGCAAGAGTTCCACAGAAAATCCCAGCAGAGAAAAGAGCATATGGACTTGGCTAGTCAGCTGTTTCCCTTGTGGCTTATAGGACAGTTTGGCAAAAGCATTGGTAATTAGGAAGGCCTGGGTGTCATTTGTGGGCACGGAAGGGCACTCTTCAATACATTTCTTGGCATGTATTTTAGTAAGTTATCAAACAGGAACACCAGTAGTTTTCAGTTGTTCCATTCATGAACTAAAACTGTTGGGGGATGGTTCTGTGCACTGTATATTCAAATGCTGATTTCTGTATCTAAAGTTCTGTTTGCAGATCAGACTTTGGTGTTGTAATTTTTATAAAGTATCTCCTGTCTCAATGTTGTATAAAAATTGTTCTCCATCACCTCTGATAAAAGCTGAACAGACAACGGCTGGTGAGAAGAATTAAGGTGAGACTTATGATCACAGGGAGAGAGAGTCACCATGAAGACGTGGGTGGAGAAAGAACAGCCAAGGCAAGACTAAGATGGTAGGTAATGGGCTGCATGGCAGGAAGTAGGCCAGGCCAGCATAGTCAGTTTGGAATAGTTCAGTAGCTGCTCAGCTATATTGCCTCAAGCTTTTAATAAATATAGAAGTCTCCAGGTCATTATTGAGAGCAAGGGCGGACATAGAAAGCCTTTAATTCTACAAAGAACCATAAGAAATGACTGATATTTAACCATTTTTAACTTACAGATATTGCAATTTTATATAGTTCTACATAAAAGAACAGCATTTGAGATAATTTTAAAATCCTAGTGGGAGTATGTATCAGCCGAACTTTCACCTCACACTCACAAACATACATGTACATATAGTTATGTCTCTATATCCCTGGATTTCATAACTTCAGATTCAACCATAGATTAAAATACTTGAATTTTGTGTCTATTTTGCATACTTTATTGTATGGCCTAGACAACAAACAATAATATTCATTATTACATAATATTTTATTGTATAAGGCATTGGGAGTAACCTAGATATGATTTAAAGTATAGAAGAGGTATCCCAGAGGCAGAAAGACACACAGGGTATATACTCACTTACAGGTGGATATTAGGCATAAAATATAAGATAATCATACTAAAATCTGTACACCAAACAAAGCTAAGCAAGAAGGAGGATCCTGGGTAAGATGCTCAATTTTTATTGAGAAAGGCAAATGGGATAGACATCGGAAGAGGGAGAAAACAGGAAACAGGACAGGAGCCTACCACAGAGAGCCTCTGAAAGACTCTACCCAGCAGCGTATCAAAGCAGATGCTGAGACTGATAGCCAAACTTTGGGCAGAGTGCAGGGAATCTTATGAAAGAAGAGGGAGATAGAAATACCTGGAGGGAACAGGAGCTCCACAAGGAGAGCAACAAAATCAAAATATCTGGGCCCAGGGGTATTTTCTGAGACTGATACTCCAACCAAGGGCCACTCATGGAGATAACCTAGAACCCTGGCACAGGTGTAGCCCATGGCAGCTCAGCATCCAAGTGGGTTCCCTAGTAAGGGGAAGAGGGGCTGTCTCTGATATGAACTCAGTGGCTGGCTCTTTGATATAGTTATGTCTTTGATATAGTTATACCTCTCCCCCGCAACCGAGGGGAGAGCCCTCTTACCAGGGCACAGAGGAAGACAATGCAGCCAGTCCTGATGAGACCTGATAGGCTAGGGTCACATAGACTGGGAGGAGGACCTCCCCTACCAGTGGACATGGGGAGGGTCATGGGAGGGGAAGATGGAGGGAGGGCAGGATTGGGAGAGGATGAGGGAGGAGACAAGGGAGGGAGTTACATTTGGGATACAAAGTGAATAAATAATAATAAATTTTAAAAAGAAGAGGATGTGTGTAGATTATATGCAAATGCTAGGTCACTCTGTATAATGCTGGGCATCTTGTGGGGAAACTGGCGCCAGTCCCCTGAGAATATTGATGGGCAACTGCACATATGGCTGTATGTATATAATAGCATTCTTCTCTTGCCTTTTAAATACTTTTATTTGATCGGAATTTGTGACAATTTCATATACAATGTGCTGTGATTACACTCACCCACCTATTTCTACCCCTCATTCTCCTCTCACGCCCACATTCTGCCTCCTTCTAGCTAGTCCCCCTTTTATCCTTATGTCCCTTCTTTCCTGCACAGGCAGTCACAGCTGTGATGTGTCCATGATTTCAATTGCCCCTGTTATATGCAGAAGACACTACCCCTCTGCCCCCTTCCCCATCCTTCAGATCCTGCAGACTTCCACCCTCTTCTATAATGTCCCATGGGCCTCAGAGGCAGTGACCAAGGCTGAGAACTACACTAGTCTTTGAGTATTAATATAAATTTTAAAGGGTAATTCAACTACATGTCCATGTGGCAAAGCCTCAGTAGTAAGTCCTCACATAGCCTTGGACCCTCACCCGGACATGGGTTTCTGCCTAGTTCTACAGTGCCAGGCATGCTTTCCCTCCTGTTGAGTGTCAAGAATATTCTGGTTAGCCCCCCTCCCCCGAGGCAGTCACATCACCATTGCACCAGGAGACTTTTTTGCCAAGCAGTTCAGTATTTCCTTGGTGGCTAAGAATGTCAACCATTTTTTAAAATGTTATTTATATTTCATAGTCATTCATGGTTTATCTTCTAAGAACTTCAATTTCACAACCTATTTTTAAGTTTCCCCATTAATTAATTTATTTACTTTATATCCAGATTGATGTCACCCTCTCTCTTCTCATCCTAGCTCCCTCCTTAAGCCCTCCTTTCCCCATTCCACTAATTCTCCTCAGAGAATCCAGCTACAAGAAAGAGATCCAAAGGCAGGAAACAGAGTCAGAGATAGCCTTTGCTCTAGTTGTTAGGGACCCACATGAAGACATATGTGCAGGAGTCCTAGGTCCACACATGCTGTTTGGTTGGTGGTTCAGCCTCTGTGAGCCCCCAAAGGCCCAGATTAGTTGACTCTGTAGGTCTTTTTGTGGTGTCCTTGACCCCTCCGGCTCCCTCAATCCTTCCTCCCACTCTTCCACAAAACTCCCCGAGCTCAGCTTATTGTTTGGCTGTGGGTCTCTGCACCTATTTTTATCAGATGCTGGATGAAACCTTTCAGAAGACAGTTATGCTAGGCACCTGTCTACAGTCATAGCAGAGTATCATTAATAGTGCCAGGGGTTGGCTCTCTCCCATGGGGTGGGTCTCAAGTTGGACCAGTCACTGGTTTGCCATTCCCCTAATCTCTGCTCCATCTTAATCCCTACACTTCTTGTAGGAAGGGCAAATTTTGGATGGAAGGATTTATAGGTGGATTGAGATACCCCTTCCTCCACTGGAAGTCTCTTCTGGGTACAGGAGGTAGTGACTTCAGGCTCCTTAACCCCTGCTGCTAGGAGTCTCAGCTAAAGTACTCACAAACCGAATCCAAGAACATCAAAAACATCATCCACCATGATCAAGTAGCTTCATTCCAGGGATACAGGGGTGGTTCAACATATGAAAATCCATCAATGTGATCCACATATAAACAAACTGAAAAGAAAAAAACATGATCATCTCATTAGATGCTGAAAAAAATCCTTGATAAAATCCTTTACGTTTAAAGTCTTGGAGAGATCAGGGATACAAGGCACATACCTAAACACAATAAAGACAATATACAGCAAGCCATTAACCAACATCAAATTAAATGGAGAGAAACTTAAATCAATTCCACCAAAATCAGGGACAAGACAAGGCTGTCCACTATCTCAGTATCTATTTAATATAGTACTTGAAGTTCTAGCTAGAGCAATAAAACAACCAAAGGAGATCATAGAGGTATAAATTATTTTCTTTTATAAAATAGTTGATTATTAGCAGGATATATGCATACCACAGCATATGCAGGCCAAAGAACAACTTCCATGAATCCATGCTCTTCTTCTACCAAGGAATTCCAGGGATCAGCCTGTCATTCACAGGATTAAAAAAAAATCATTTTTCTTTGAGTAAATGATGCAATTCTTCTGCTTTCTTTTCAACCCCAGATATTCTGCCTTCCATATAGCCCATTCTATAGGTGAGACTTTTCACTGAATTTTTTTAATTGACTTACTGATTTTTTTTTCTTTCCAGCTTCATTTGTATTTGCATTTTCTTCAGTGTTTTTATCTATTGAATTCAATTTTCCTGAACTTTCTTTCGTATTTTCATTAGGATATTTGTGTTCTCTTAGAATTCACAGAGGGATTTAGCCTCTCATCTTTGTTTAAGTGTTTATTTATGTCCTCTTCAAAGTCTCTGAACATATTTATAACTTTAAAATAATCATTTGACATGAGTTCAGTCTAAATTATTCTCACTGGGGATCCTGAAAATGGAATTGATGACATATGAGGATGCTGTCTGCCCTCAGGATTGTAAACATCAGCAAGTATAATCAAGACAAAAACTCAATTTGATTTCTTCTGTGTTGACTAAGGACTCTGAGTGTCATGATGATCTGTCCTGGATTCTTGCTATGTTCTAAGCATCCTGGGAGCTAGTATCTCTACAAAGAACTTAGACTATACATTCAATGGATACTTGAGAGGACCAATTTAAGGTGAAAACTTGATTTCCTTTATTCTTACTGAGAAAGGAGGCAAGGCCATTCTATCACTACACTTAATAAATGTAATAACACTAAGATGCATTTTAGGAGGATGGAGTCACTATTCATGTTTTTTAAAAAGTAGATTGGTGAGTAACCAGAAGCCCCTCTAATCATCCTTGCATGATAACCTACAAGGGAGTGCTTCACAATGCAGGGAGAGGAAAACAATGAATGAATAGAAACTCACAGGGATTGATTAAATTCAAGTTACTAGATGAAAAAAAATCTAAATGTCAGGATTCTTCCAGCCTCTCTGCCCAAGGGACCTTTGGACTGTGCCCTGCTGAAAGCTCATTGGTGGATTTTAGAACTGCAACCACAACAAGCCCATTATTGAACAATTACTATATATAATGATATATGCATTAAATACTCCAAGTCACCAAATTCTCCAAGGATCTCTGTAGTTAAAGACAGCAAGTGCCATTTCACAGGTGAGATAAACAGAATTTGCTGTGATTAATGACACTGCCTCAGTTCAAAGAGCTAACAGCAAATAGAATAAATATTGCCATGTGACCTGTACTCTAGGTTCTGTGATTCAGCAGCCCAGAGGTAAGTCAGCTGCTGCTTGGTAATTAAACAAGGATGTCAGGTGGACACACATTCGCAAAGCAAGGCTTAAGAATCTTATATTGGGCATGGGTCTTATATACACAGTGTAGTCCTAGTGTTTGGGAGGCTGAGACAGGAAGATTGCTTGAACTCAGGAGTTCTAAGTCAGTGTGGGCAACATAGTGGGATCCTTCCTCTCAAAATAAAAAGTCCTAAGAAACTCTTACAAACAAACAGTAGACAAGAAAGTCAGTCTAAAAAAAAAAATTCTAAAGAGCACTGGTGTGGAAATTGACATCAAAACCAATGACTTGAGACCCACCCCATGGGGAGACAGCCAAGCCCTGACCCTCTGCTATGCTTGTAGACAAGGTCCTAGTATAACTGTCCTCTGAGAGGCTTCATGCAGCAGCTGATGGAAACAGATGCAGAGACTCACAGCCAAACAATAGGCAGAGCTCAGGGAGTGTTGTGGAGTGAGAGGAAGGACTGAGGGAGCCAGAGGGTTCAAGGCCACCACAAGAAGACCTACAGAGGCAACTATTCTGAGCCCATGGGGGCTCCCAGAGACTGAAGCACCAACCAAAGAGTGGTTCATGGGCTGCACCTAGCCCCTACACATATGTAGCAGATGTGCAGCTTTTTCTTCATGTGAGTTCCCTAACAATCAGAGTGGGGACTGTCTCTGTTGCCTGCTTGTGAATCACTTTCCTCTAACTGGGCTGCCTCATATGGCCTCAGTGGGAGAAGATGCACTTAGTCCCGCTTTGACTTGATATGCCAGGGTGGGACGGTACCCACAGAGGGGAGGCCCTCTTTAGAGAAGGAAAGAAAAAGGAGGGGTGAGGGTAAGACTGGAGGAGAAGAGGGAGGGGCTTTGATCAAGCTGTAAAATAATTAAATAAATTAATTAATGAAAAAATACATCAAAGGGCAGGAAACAGCCATCTTGGGAAATTATAGGCAAGTTACCTTGGGCTCTGTGAGCTTAATTATAAAAAGGAAAGAAAATTTGTTTTAGTAATAAAACAAGAAAATACACATGAATTATCTTAGTAGGCACTTATAAAAAACAATTATATATTATGACACTCAAAATAGTTTTATTTTCAGTGACAAAAAACAGATGAGCTAACAATTTGCTGAAAGGGTTATAGAAATTTCTAAATGGTTCAAGGACACATCCATTACTGCTAAAGGATGCAGGTCTAGTTTGGGAGTTTCCAAAAACTTATCTCATGAGAGTGGAAGTGTTATTGCCACCAACCCATTAACTTCATCACTGGAATGACACAGTAAGAGTAAGCCAGGCCTAGTGGCATAGGCTAGTAATCTCAGCACTGCAGAGAAGATAGGAGGGTGGAAGGCCAGCCTATGCTTCATATTGAGAGCTCAAAACAGCAAAGCCAAACAGAACAGAGAGCTCTCATTATTGTTGTTGTTGCTCCTGTTTTCAAGCACATATGACATTTCCAGTTCTAAAGAAAAAAAAGTGTTGTGGTTAATTTAAAGGTAGGGTCTAATGATGTTTTTAATTATTACAGCAGTATTATCTAACCCTCTATCACAATCAATAAAAGACACAGGCACCTGATAAATTTTTAGAATAGCTTTATATTACTTGGGGCATGGCAGATATTACCCTCTGAGCTTTCTTTATCTCCCAAGCCGCATCCCATGCCATGTACTCTAATAATTTCTATATGGGCTACTTCCCATCCATAATACCAAAATACTTGATAATGTTCTTCATCTGGGCTGCTTTCCTCCATGCATGCCTATCTGGCCGTGTGCTTCTCTGTACATTAAGACTCCCCGCTTTCTCCCTCCCTCCTCCCGTACCTGTACCTGTCTCTTTCTTCTGTCCCCAAAGCCCACAAATCTTACCACACTGCCTTCCCTTGGCCCTGCCCAGCTAAGGCTCTTTATTGGTCAAACAAGTATAATTTTTTTAAGCAAGATTTACACAAGAACAGGTGTACGTGAGGATATGCTCATCTGGGCAGCAACCAGACTTTGGGGGCCAGTAATTAGCATCAGAATTATAGGCACCTGACCAACCCTCAACAAACAAGTTATTTCCTTCTCCCTCAAAACACACATAGAAAAACAACCAAACGGCAACAACAACAAACAAAAACAGAAACAGGTCAGTGGCTGTGAAAATGACTTAATGAATTGCTTTACAAGCATGAGAGTCTGAGTTCAAGCCCCAGCACTGACATAAAAATGCTGGCCTAGTACTTCTGTGTTGGAGAGGCCCAGACAGTAAACTCCTGGGGTTCACAGATACCCTAATCTACTTGGTGAGCTCTATTTAAAAATACACTGTTGCCCTCCGGCCACCATGCATATGTGGCCATCTACATGGAAACAAACAGGATTATATACATGTGTACACAAGAACATGGCAGAGACCAAATCTGCAAAAGTGAAAACCCTGTACACACAGGACTTCCCTCGGTCCCTGACTCCAACCATTCCCTGTGTAAGTCAGGACTGAGTGAGGTGAGGGACATTTGATTTGTATACAGGGCACTGAGGAGACACATCGTGCTTTCAACTTGCTGTGAGGATATTGTCCTCCGTTCCAGACAACATCAACTTATACTATGTCTCCAACTCTGGGATTTCAACATTTTGGAAGAAAACTCTCTTGGGGTTCATGAACCCCAAAAGACCAGGAATAAATAGACTCTGCTGTAAATACATGAGGTTTTTTAATTGTATACATGTTCGAACACAGGAGGCAAACCTCTTGTGGAAACAGAAGAGGAATGAGGTCCCAAGGTCTAGGGGTACAGAGTTTTTAAGGGAAAAAAAAAACGCAAGCAGTGATGTACATGTTTTGTCATCACATGATTGGATAAATTTGGTATTACATGACTTTTGAAATGATTGGTCCACTTTAGGCGCCAAGACTACAAACAGTTCTGGCCTGGTCATATAGGCTAGTTTCCTAGCAACTGTGTAATTTAGAGATCAGGGAAAGAATGCAGTTAAAATAAGTTCTACCCCTCAGGGCATTACTGGACAAGTCTCCATCCAGCGAACCTTAGTTCAGGCCTTAAACTTTAATAATAGCCGCTTTTCATCTCTCACTCTTATAGTCCGTACTGAAAGAAACAGAACCAATAGCATGTAGCTATATCCATAAATGGGCTTGTTTGAAGGAATTTGCTCATGTGATTATGGAAGCAAGCAAGTCCAAAATCTACAGTGAGGATTGGCAGGTTGGTGCCACCAGGATGAGCACGGAAGGCTCTGGATGAGCATTGGTTCTCACTTCAGGCTCAAGCTGTCCGCTGGGCTCAATTACTCTTGCTTGGAAAAACATTAGTCTCTTAGTCATCAAGCTCTTCAACCAACTGAATGAAGCCAATGATGATCAGTACTTGACATGATCTAGAGCTGTCTAGGAAACAAGCCTCTGCGCATGGCTGTGAGGGGATCCAGCATGGGTTAGCTAAGGTGGGAAGACAGACCTGAGCTAAATATTGAACACCATCATCCCTGGACTGAAATCTTGGACTGAACGAAAAGGACAGGTAAGCTGAGTACCAGCGTTCACCTTTCTCTGCTTCCCGACTGCAGATGCAATATGTCGAGCTGCCTCACATTCCTGCCATCATGCTTTCCCGTCTCAGACTGTGAGTCAAAATAAACATTAACAAAAACTTAAATTGCTTCTTGTTTGGTGTATTAGTCACTTTTCTGTCACCATGATAAAATGCCTTGACCAGAGGCTACATATAAAGAATTTATCTGAGCTTACATTTCCTGAGAGACATCATGGCAGCAGGCAGCAAGTATGTGGCAGGAACAGCTGCAAGCTCACGTCTGGAATGGCAAGCAGGAAGCAGAGCAAACTTAGAATGGTGCAAGTCTTTGAACTCTCAAATGTCATCTTCAATGACATATTTTCTTCAATAAGGCCCATCTTCTAAGCCTCCCAAATAGAGCCATCAATTGGGGACCAAGTATTCAGGTGTCTGAGATTTGTGGGGGACATTTCTCACTCAACTATCAGATATAATAGTTGACAAGTACTGGATACAGTACTTGTTACAGCAAGGAGAAAGGTAACTGTGGTGGTTAGAAATGTTTTGCCACAGGCTCGTATATTTGAATGCTTGGTCACCAGGAAGTAGCACTATTTGACAGGGATTAGGAGATGGGACCTTGTTGGAGTAGGTGTGGTCTTCTTGGAGGAAGTGTGCCAATGAGGCTGGGCTTTTTGGTTTCAAAATCTTCAGTCAGGCCCAGTTTCTTTCTCTCTTCCTTTTGCCTGCAGATCTGGATAGAGAACTTTCAGGCACTCCTCCAGAACTGTATCTGCCTGTGTCCTGCCGCGCTTCTTGTCATGATGACAATGAACTAAGCCTCTGAAACTGTAAATGAGCCCCCAATTAAATGCTTTTCTTTGTAAGAGTTGCTGTGGTCATGGAGTCTCTTCACAGCAATAGAACAGTGACTAAGTAACTACTACAAGGTCCATCACACTAAGGAAGGTAAAACTTCACACTTCATAGGTAAACACAAAACTCATTCAAAATTATCGATTCAGAAATATCCAGAGCAATGCTTAACCAAATATCCTGGTTCTGTTGCCCAATAAAGTAGACATATAATTACAATTCTGCAGTCTCACCAAGAACATTGCTGTCTGTTAGAGCAAGGCACTTTTCTGTACAGGTAGCAGCTTCTTATGCACAGCTGAAATCTAGAAGCCAAGCTGGCTCACATCAACTTGGTTGGACCCACAGGCGAGGAAATTGAGACACAAGGGAGGGAAATGAGCACAAGGGCTTTACTATGGCAGGTGCTAGAACTGCGTGGTGACTATTCAGTTTCAAGGAGGAGGCAGACGATCTATAGAAAGTGGAAAGAGAATGACAAAAGCTCAGCTGCCTCATATCTTAGAGGATGAATGAAGGCAATTGTTCTGCTTGCTTGGAGGAGGGAGGCACTCGTACCGCCCAGGACAGGAACTTCTGTCTAGGAAGTATGTTTCAACTTTGACAAAACTGCAACACAAGCCAAGCAGAGCAAGTGGCATGCTTGTACTGGCTCCAGTGTTGGAGCCCCCAGGAAGAGCTGCCATCACCGTCACGCAAACTCCATGCCGAGGATAAGAAAGTCCATTCTCTAGAAAAGAGATCTGAACACTGTTTGCCTGAGAAAGATGGTTGATAGATGGCCTATTGTTTCAGACAGCCAAATAGATTATCTATTCCATTCCCCTGTAAGAATGATTATGTGGTGGGGTGGCATACCAGCCAGTGACTTCACTCTTCTAAAATCTACCCCTTATCCCTTTACTCCCAACCCTGGTGATATTTCTCCATCTTTTTTTTTTTTTTTCTGAGACAGATTTTCTCTGTATAGCCTTGGCTGACCTGGAATTCTGCAGACCAAGCTAGCTTCAAACTATAGAAATCCACCTGCCTCTGCCTCTGCCTCTCCAGTGCTGGGGTTAAAGGCATGCACCACCACCACCTGGCTAACAGTTCTCCTTTATAAAAGGCTCCTTTCAAATGTGCTGTGCAAAAAAAGAACTAGATCTACATATTTATTGAATTGAGAGACTTGTGGTTGCAAAAGTTACTGTCTGAGTCTTTGATTAGCTCTGCCTTAGGGGTGTAGCCTTACCAGGCCACAGAGGAAGATGATGCAGCCAGCCTTGAAGAGACCTGATAGGCTAGGGTCAGATAGAAAGGGAGGAGGACCTCCCCTATCAGTGGACTAGGGGAGGGGCATAGGTGGAGAAGAGGGAGGATGGGGGACTTGGAGGAGACAAGGAAAGGAGCTGGAGTGGGGATACAAAGTGAATAAATTGTAATAAATAAATATATTAATAAAATTTAAAAAATTAAAAAAAAAAGTTACTGCCTGAGAAGTAGGGACTGAGAAGCAGTAGACTGTAGCAGGAAGTGGTTAAGAGCAAGATTATGTCCAAGACACAGAAGAAGTTCTTTCTCCAGCCAGGCACTAACTTCTACAGTTCTCTCAATGACACCCCCCCCCCGTATTCTGCCACTTGTTAAGTTTCAAACCCAGGAAGAACAGCTGGGGTACCTATTAATTCAGGTTCCCACAGCAGTCTTCAGTTATCCATTATTGGGATGGCTGGTATAGCCAGCCCTCTACCCTGAACTCTCCAGCACAGGGCTGGCCTGCCCTTCATGTAGAGGCTCCTTCTTATATATTCCAGACATTTTGCTTTGGTTTCCTGGTGGCTGCCCTTGATTCCTCCTTCCCACCTTTCCCTTCCCCTCTCTCTCTCCCCACATGGCCCAGCTCAGTTGGTCATGCCTACTCTGGACTCTCATAGCTGTCTGACTCTGGCTTTGCTTTCCCACATATCAATAATAAACTTTCTCCTACACCATACCTAGGAGAAGTTATGTCCTTTACTTTCTGCTTTATTTCTTTTATTTCATCCACCACTAGCTGGGGCCAACTGTCCAACATGAGCCCATGGGAGACATTTTATGTGCAAATCACATTGTCTAAGATTCTTACTAACCCTACAACCCTAGGTATTGTTATTATTCTCGTTTGACAGGTAGGAAAACTGAGGTACAGAGAAACTAATTTTGAAGATCACATCTAAAGTAAGTGGTAGTATTAGGATGAACTCAGGCAGTGAGACATGAGCTCTTTTGCACTTCTGTTCTAAATCACTATGACCTATATATGACTTCAAGGTCACGGGACAGCCATCCTGGTTCTGTTTACCACACAAACATTTTAATACACTTCTTGAAAAGAGAAGTGTTCAAACTGCACAAGAGAATTTCACAAACTTGGCATATCCTAGGAATTCCCTATAGTGCTTAATCAAAACTTCCTCTTGTGGGAGATCTGAATTCAACATTTCTACCTTGAAATCTGGACTGGTAGCAAGTATGAGGGTTGTAGTTCAGTTTAAGGGCTTTTGAGCTGGACAGATTCCATTTTGCTTTGCTTGCCTGCAGTTCTTAGTTTTGAAGAGTTGTGTCCCTCCTTGAGCATAAGTTTCCCTATCTGACAAGTGTAGCCAATGAGTTAGTTATTGAGCTAAACACAAAGTGCTTAGGGCTATGCCCGCTGCACAGCAAGAGAAAACGGTGACAGTAACAGTGGCTCTGTCCAGGCAGTCCAGATGCCTTAAAGGCTCCCGAGATTATGGTAGGTAGTTTGGAAAGGTTGCAACATAAAGTTTAGGGCATAAGGTTGAAATGGAATTTCAGATAAACAAATTAAAAAATAATAACAGCATAAGTATCTCCCAAGTATTGCATGGGAGATACTAAACTTCTTTTTGCTGTTTTTGTTAGTCTGAAATCCCAAATTACGAAGCTGCCCTATGGTTGTCAACTCCAGACCTCAAAGCCTTAACACCCAGTCGGTCCCTGCGCAAGTGGAACCAAGACCTGAGGGGTGGCTTTTCCCTAGTCCCGCCCAGGCAGTACTAGCAGCACCCGGGGCAGCTCCGCCCTGCCTGTCCCTCCGAGCTGAGGGCGGGTTCCAGAAACTGTTTCAGGCGGGGCTGCGGGGCGGTGTGGAGGCGCTTCCTCCTCCCACAGAACGTGCCCTGGCAAGGCCAGAAAGCCGCTCGCCATGTCGGCTGCGGAGGCGGGGGACGTTTTCCACAGAGCCCGGGGCAGGACCCTGGACGCATTTTCCTCAGGTATTGCTTGGCTCTTCGCCCGGGAAGGGGGACTCCAGAGCTGCAGAACCTTCCGCGCGGGGAACCTTTCGGTCGCGGGCGCGCACTGCCAGCCGGACCCCTTCGCGGGTTGCGCACCGCACCGCACTGGGGACCAATGTGTGGGTCCCTCGCAGTGCTGGTTCTTCACTGGCCTTGACCTGACCTTGCAAACAGCAAACAAAACAAAACAAAAAACGGAAGTCGGGTGGAGCTGGCAGAGAAGTGAATAACTGCTTGGGCTCTGCCTTGGGACCAGTTTTCCGACTTCCTCAGTTTCCTCATCTGTAGAACCCGACCACAACGAACTCATGGGAGGCACCTGACAAGCGAGGGATGCGTGTCAGAGGTTGTTACAGTGGAAAGATTGTATTTTATATCCGGCTGTTTATTGTAACAGTAGAGGGGGAAGGCAGGCTGGGTCCGGGTAGCGGTCCTGGACTTTGGTCTTAGATAATCTGGCCCTCTGTCTGGTCTCAAAGGGAGCGTTAGCACAGTCAGAATATTACTGTAACCAAGGGTGGAACATATGCTATAGGTGTTAAGATAATGCTGGGCTAGAGCTGCTCAGAAGGAACGCGATTGGCTCCTGTTCCCCTCTGTTCAGTTGGGAACTTAGGGGTGAGTTTCTCTCAAGCTGTTAGTTTAGAACCACAGGAAATTTTATCTTTCTTGACTCATGTTTACCCTTTCTTACTCAGTTCTCATGCCTCTAATTTGCCTGAACTGCTCTGAAAAAGAAGCAGGCCGGTTCCAAACCCTGGAGGGCCTTGGCACCTGTTCTTCTCTTTCACAGCCCGTTGGGACTGGGAAGTCTGGCTCCTTTTCAACCTTCACATCCTCATTTCCTCAGACTTACTCTGGCTATAGCCAAAGAAGATTAACATTACAATTCTCTGTTAGGCCTTTGGTTCTTTTCCCTCTTTGCAATTCAAGATTTTGCACAGGTTGTGCACAGCCAAAAATCCACTTGTGGACTGGGGAAAAAAAATCTGCGGTATATTTTCTGCAAATTTAATGTGTGTGTGTGTGTGTGTGTGTGTGTGTGTGTGTGTGTGTGTGTGTGTGTGT
>NW_026596415.1:2720240-2737427 GCF_907164565.1 Psammomys obesus
TGTGTGTGTGTGTGTGTGTGTGTGTGTGTGTGTGTGTGTGTGTGTGTTTAACCCTGTATGTTTTTGAGATGCATCGTATTACTGTAAGTAGTTCTCCTTACTTCCTTCTGGGCAATAGCCCATTGATTAAGTACATGTGTTGTACAGTTTGTTAATTGAGATGCCGAGTCTTCTCCAACTTGGTGTCTTCTCTGCTTCTCCAGATTTCTTTTCCCACAGTGCTCTAGGAGAGTGACTGCTGTGGACTTGCAGCAATGAACTACTTGCCCTGTTCCTTAGAAAGGCAGAAGAGCTGGGAAAGGAGGAGCCTCAGCCAATGGGAAGTTCCCACAGGAGATGGGGGTGGAGGGGACAAACACTTGCATATTTATTCCTGTACTTGATGCCCTTTCAGGGTTCCCTTTTGCAAGCTCTATCCCTCTCCTGAAGACCCTGCTTTTCTCAACAATCTTTATTTTCTCAGACTTTTTTTTTTTTCAAAATTGAGGTATCTGAGTGACAGTGGCTCTGTATTTTGGCTGCTAAAATTCCCCTCATAGTTTCTTTATATTCATCCCATCCCATCTCTTTGAACATGACACAGGAGTTTTTCTAATTTTAGTATGTTAACTATTTCTTCCTTGATCCTGACTGGTACAATGATCTTAGTTCTTTGCTTTTCATTCTTGTTAACAGTGTTGTAATAAGCCTTTTCATACAACTGCCTTCTGCAAACACATGGGAGAATTTCTCCAGGAGCAAGGTTTATAGGGTATAAGCATATCCAGATTTACCAGGTGTCATCACATTACCTTTCAGAAGGGCTGTTTCTGTTTATGTTCTTTCTAGCAGTCAGGAGTGTTTCCTACTATAGGCTTCTTTTTAGTCTGAGAAATACCATGTTTCATTTACACACTCTAGTAAGTTGTGAAGAATAGAGAAGGAAAGGGCGAATAGAGAAGGAAAGTTCTCAGCCTCAGAACTGTGGCACAAAATAGTAATCCTTGGCTCCTGATGGCCATTGCAGTGGGAGGAGTCAGGACTGTAAGTACCATCAATGCTTGTTGGGGGCAGACCATTCACTGACATCAGAGAGTAAGTAAAGAATCATATTTCATGAAATAGACTTGAGATAATCTTCTGAACGTATGTGCCATGCAGTAGGGAGTAAATAGTGGTGACTTAGGATTTGGGGGCATATTCTGAAGGCAACAGTGTACCACAGTGGATGGTCCCTGTGCATTGACTGTACTGTGTGTCTGTGTTTCTTAGCATGTGTTTAATATTTAAATGAAATGTAGCATACACAGAAGATTCAAGAACAGAAACAGTCAGAGTTTCTGAAAAAGCCAGCAGCCAGTCTTGGCACCAACGTTTAACAGGAAGGCTCAGGCAGGGAGGCATGTTGTGTCAGATGCCACAGGTGTGTACATAGATCTCCCAAGTGCTTCTAGGTGCTGCTGTCTCAGACTCTCCCAGGGCAGTCCAGTTACTTTGGGAAGTAGAGCTTAGGTTGAGATCTCACACCACCATCAAAGGAGTTCAGTTAACTCAAGCAGCTGTCCCTAGTTTACACTGTGGTCATCATCTGGAATTAGCTACCTGTCCCTGACCAGAGGTGATGTCTGAGAGACAGAGCTTCTGTTTCTCCAGGGGTTTGATAAGTGAGTCTCAGTCTCAACCATCCATTCCTTGTTAACATAATCTGCGCTGCTCTGCTGACGAGGTATGTAAACGTCTCACCTGAGAAGGCTCACATTCCTAAGGCATGTTCAGATACTCATTTTAATTAGGCAAATTGATAATTATAGTTCCTTGACACATATTCTAATTAGGACTTCTCTCTGCTAGCGTGTAACTTTCTTCAGTGGTTTACCGAATTTGTTCTGAGGGAATTCTGAAAGGGAGAAATTAGGACAAAGGTGCTTTTTAAAATTGTGTTTAAGGGCTGGCAAGATGGCTCAGAGGGTAAAGGTGTTTGCCACCAAGACTGACAACCTGAGTTTAATTATGGGAGCCCACGTGGTAGGAGAAGACAAACTGCCATAGGTTGTCCTCTGACCTCAGGTGTGCACTGTGGCATGTGCAAAATAATAGTAAAATTGGATTTCATTGTTCTGGGGTCAGAATTTACTTTTCCTCAGGTTTTTTTTTTCCCCCCTATCAGGATATTTCTACCTTCTTTGGTAACTTTCTTTAAAAGGTTGGTTGGGGGCTGGAGGGATAGCTCAGCAGTTAAGAACACTTCCAATATGCTGGAGGACCTGGCTTCAATTCCCAATACCCAGGTCAGGTAGCTTATAACCACCCTTAACTCCAGACCTAGGGGATCTGGTACTCTCCTCATAGATACCCAGACACACATACTCACACAGGTAAGCACACACACAGAAATAAAAAAATAAAAAATTTAAAGGAGTACATTTACAAAATAAATAAATAAAGGATTGTCTTTCTGAACACTTTGCACTTCTGCAGCTGCCTTGTAGGAACTGAGGGGTTTTGTTAATTTTGGACATTTCTCAGTTTTCCCTGTAAATCCTCTCACTGGAGAAAATAAGTGGGTTCTCAGTAGAAATAATCAAATTTAAACAGTTGTAACAGGGCAGGAGATGAAGTGAGTGCTTCAGTTGTGCCTTTTCATTTAGCACAAATTAGTTCCTTCTTATTTGAAGAGGGATCTGTTCAATAAAAGCTGTGGGAATAGATAGATTTGGCCCAACAGCCTAAATCAATACGGAATTTAATCGAAGCAGCTGAACTCTGGTTGGTTGTGGAAGGCCCTGTGGTGATAACTGAGCTAGAAGCAATTAACTAGTAAGCTGTAACTCAGTGACTGTTGAATAAGTGACTGTAGCCAGTTAAATTGTTTCCTATTCTTTGCTTCTGCTTTCTGTTACTCACTTCAATGCTACCTGCCCCATGCTGCAGCTCTTACTGCTGGCTCTAAGAGCTGCCTACTCACAAGACATTTTTGCTTTGTTTGGCTTTGATCAAATAACTGAACTAAATTCAGTTGGCCAAAGGAAGTTCCCTCTTAATAGTTCCTGTGACTAAATAGGAATGTTGGTCCTTTTTCACTCTCATTGTAATTACCAGCTTAGTGCATATTTACATGTTTAAAAAGATCACACTTTTCAAAAAATTAATTTTTAAAAAACTTATTTATTCCCTTTACATTCCAACCATAGCCCCCCCTTCCTGGTCCCACTGTCCTTCCCTTTTCCCTGTATCTACCCCTCCCCCCACCTACCCTTCCCAGCACAACAAGTTGTATCAGGACTGAGGCACCCCTGCCAAGGGGAAGTGATCAAAAAGCATGAGAGAGAGTCCCAGTCAGAGACAGCCCCTGCTCCCCTTACTAGGGAACCCACATGAAGACCAAGCTGTCTATCAGGTACATATGTGTAGGGGGCCTAGGTCCAGTCCACACATGGATCTGGGTTGGTGCTTGAGTCTCCTCAAGCCTACCCGGGCCCAGGTTAGTTAGCTCTGTTGATCTTGAGGAGCTTCTGTTTCTTCTGGGTCCTTCTATCATCCCTCCCACTCTTCCACAATGCTCCTTGTGCTCTGCCCAATGTTTGGCTGTGAGTCTCAGCATCTGCTTCAGTCTGTTGCTGAGTGGAGCCTCTCAGAGGACAGCTATGCTAGGCCAAAAAACCCCAATTTTTAAGTGAATTGTTTTGTTTGTGTATTTGATCTAGGCTCTAGCCCAGGCTGATCTGGAACTAATGAGCCTTCTGCCTCAGTCTCCCTAGTACTGGCCTTACTGGTGGGTGCCACCATAACCTGGTAGTGTTTTTATTTTTAAAAGTTTTATTGGGAACTCGTTTACCAAAACATCCATTCCTACTGTGTTCACAGCTTGCTTTCAATAAAGTTCCAGAGTGATGCAGGAACGTAGTTTAAAGCATCATTGTCTCCACCCACAGTCTGTAAGTGTCCCCACTCCTGCCTGTCACAGGCAGCTACTGTGTTCTTGGACAAATATGTCTTATTTGGACAGCTCCTGTGAATGGAGTTACATGTGGCCTTTCCTGGTTGGCTTCTCCTTAGAATGTTACAGAAACTCATCCACACTGTAGCAAGTAACTAGTGCCTTGCCTCCTTTTACTGCATCACAATTCATTATGTAAATAACCAAATTTATGTGTCCTTTCATTGATAAATATCTAGATTTTTTATATTGATTCATATTCATTAAGGCATTTTTTAAAAATGAGTAGCTATTATGAACAGACTATACAAGTCTTCGTGTATTTTTGTTTCTTTTCAGCAGATGCATACATTAGAATTTCTGGGTCATGCAGTAGCTATACTTAACATTTTAAGAAGCTGCCATTTTACCTCCTTACCAGTGGTGCCTATGTGGTTCAGTTTCTCTGCTTTGTTGCAGCACTTGCTGTCTGTCTGATTGTAGCCATCCATATGACTGTAGGGTGAGCTCTCATAATAGTTTGTGTTTTCCTAATGGCTGATTATATTAGTCATTCTTGGTGCTGGGACAAAACACCAAGCAAAAGCAACTCAAGGAAGAAAGCTTTACTCTGGCTCACAGTTGGAGAGGTCTACTTCTTCAGGGCAGGGATAGGGCGGTGAAAGGGGATGTCAGGAGTGTGAGGCAGCTGCTTGTATTGCATCCGTGTTCAGGAAGCAGAGGGAGATGGATGATGCATATGTGTGCTCAGCTCTCTCCCCTTGCTTCAGTCTGGGTCTCTAGTCCATTGAATGGTGTCACTCACATTCAGTGTTGCTCTTTCCTCATCAGTTAAACCTTTCTGGAAACACCCTCATAGACACATGACCAGAGGTATGTCTCCATGGCAATTTATTAAATCCAATGCAGTGGATTAGCCACAACGAATTGTGTTGGATGCTCTTTTGTGTACTTACTGTTCACTGGTAGATCTCAGAAGAGGTGCTAAGATTATTAGCCATTTTAGAATTGTGTTGTCATTTTATAACTGAGCCAAAAGAGTTCTTGTTTCTGGACCAGGCCCCCTTTTTATTGAAGGTATGATGCACAAATACCTCATTCCATCCTGTGAATTGCCTTCCAAATTGATGTGTTCAGTTATGATGAGCTTTTTTTTTTTAATCATGTCATACCTACAAAACATTTCTTTGCCTAAGTTGCAGATCACAAACTTAATCCAATATTTAATATATATTATGGTAAGAGCTCTTACATTTAGGGCAAGGAGTGTTTCTTTTTAAGTTTATAGCAAGCCAGTGAAACGGTTTAGTGGGTAAAACATTCACCATGAAACCTTGGTGAAAGTGCTTGACCTGAACATATAAACGGGCCTGGTGTGACTTTATTGCATAAGTACTAACAAAGGAACCCTTTCCAGTTTGCATGTATCCCCACCTCTACCCCATTGACATGTGGTCAGTTAAAAATCACTTGGGAAGCACCCTATATGGGGGATTCTTAGGTTCATACTCTTTCTTTTTGATGCTTGTCTCCCCAACACCCAATTCAATGTTTTATTTTTACCAGCTCACTTTAGTTTCTCCTCCAAACTTTCACCCTTATTAGAGACACATGCAGAGCTGAAAACAACTCTTCATGTTCCTCTGCTTTGCACATTTCCTTCAAGCAGGCAGCTTCAAAATAAGGAGCAGCACCAGCAGACTGGGGAGAAGTCTCAGGAAACATGCAGCGAGCAAAGCAAGAGCACTAGGGCCAGGTGCAGAGATGTACAGAGTGCAGGAGGGTGAAGTGCTGCCCAGGGCTGAGCCACTGGCTGATGATACTGTCTTTTGCAGAAGGTTTCCAGAATGCTGGCCAGACCTTCCAGGCTGGATGTCTGTTGAGAATACAATCTTCTTACAGAGGAGGCTGACAGGCAACTTTTATGTCTGTGCACCGCCCACTTTTTAGCTTTGCCAAGTGCTTCAGTGAAGCAGAGTCATTGATGCAGGGCTGGGGCCATAGCAGACTATAGCAGCCTAGGAAGTCCTGGCTCTCTGCCCCAGCCAACTTTGCACAGGTGAGTCAGACACCCAGGGATTGAATGACCACATTCTGCATAGCCTTCTTTAAGAAAAGGAAAAACGAAACAAACAAACAAAAAAAAAAACTCAAAAAAACCTCAAAAAAACAAATTTTCTTTCCCTGCTGAAGCCACCTGTCCTCATTTATAAAATGGGGGCAGAGCTTGGTAGATCTGCCTTAAGATACAGCTGTGATCACACACACATTGACTTTGGTTTGTCCTGGCTTCCTGTATCTAGGGGCACCAAGGCATTTCATGGGGTAGATTCTTACCCTAGAGAATGGACAGAGGGTTTTGGTGACCAGCCCCTTACCTTTGCTGCCAGGTGACCTTGGGCCTGAGCAAGGTTTTCACCTGTCTAGGCTGCTCTCCAGGGGTTTCCAGCTCACTAGGTGACCTGAAGCTGAGATATCATTAGGGGTCTTTTTATTGTCTGTCCCTTCTCTGTTCAAATTATCCCTGCTCTTGTGCATTCATCCTTGGGGGCACACTGATTTTGTCCACTGTTCTGCTACCCAGTTGCCACCACAAGCACACTGGCCACTCCCAACTCACATTTGAGCAGTTCCAGCAAACTCATATTCACTCTCGACCCTGCAGTCTTCTCGGTGACCACTTCAGAAAACTTTGGGGTTTGTTTGTTTTGTTTTGTTACTGTTGTTTGCAGTATTGGGGTAAAATCTACAGCTTCCCACATTTTAGACTGGTACTTTTCCATGGGGCTGTGACAGACTGCCTCAAACAGGCTTAGGGTCTGTCACCCCAGCCTAGGTTTTCTCTGTCTCTCTCCCTTGTGCTTTCTCCTTTAGGTTGTAGTTGAAGAAGCCCATGTTGCTCATCTTTTTACAAATTAGACCCCAACATTTGCTTTAACTCATTCTTTTCCATGATGTCACTTAGGGCAGTTCGCAATGCACTTTCTTCATATGATTCTGCTGTTTTTTCCTACCTCTGGACACTAGCTGTTGGTCAAGCATACTCAGCAGTCACATTATGATGTGTAAGTTGATGGATTCCTGTTTGTGTTTCTGCTCCACATACTGTGGATTCCCTAGACAAACAACAACAACAAAACCAAACTGAAACCAAGGTATTAGGCAAAACACTAATACCCCTCAGGCCTACACCAGACAGCTGTGCAGTGTGTACTGCTCAGAAGCATCTGCAGAATGAAGCTTTCCCGTCTGACAGGTGCCTCAGCAGGAAGAATGGTTACCTTCTCTCTGTATTCAAGGACTCTGCCCAGCAGGTGCCTGAGGGATACATCTGCCCAGAAAAGGCACCACTTCCAGGTCTCCCTCAAGCTCAGATGAGTCAGCAACTGCCAGCATCTTGGTAGGGAAACAGGGACATGGGCAAAGGTATAGGCAACACCTACCCAAAACAGGCATCCCAAAATGGTTCCAAACGGTCCTGGAGATATCTTCCTATTCTGTAACTTGTCTAAGAACTGCTGGCCAAAGCCACTGTGTGAGCCACCTGGCCAAGAAGTCCTCACCCATCTGCTGCCTTGTCTCCAAAGAGTTTGGCAGGTCTTCACTCTCGAGTGCTAAGTGTGTGAGCCAAGCCATGACTCAGAAGTCTTTGTGTCTCAAAATTATTTTTTTGTTTTTAGTGCATTTGAACTGAAAATTGGGTAAATTCTCCCTGGTATCTAGGACAAGTAATTTGGCAATTCTTCAGATTGCTGTTATGTTAATCCTTTGGGGAGAGGAGATCAGTTCTTGAAGGACACTTTAAAATACAACACAGCTCACCCTTTTAAGGTGTGTGGTTGGTGCCTTTTATCACATGCACAGAGTTGTGTAAGTGTTGCTGTAGTTCAGTTTAGATCCCCACCATCCTGAAAAGGAACCCTGCACCCTCATGGCAGTCACCAGCCCCCAGGGCCTGAATAGCTGTTATGGAAGGACACCATCACCTGCCACATTCAGCCTGGCCATTACGATGGGACTATTGTTAGACTAGGAAGAGTCCAGAGTAGTGAATATTATTTAGCAACCATTTTCCCCCACTAAAATAAGATTAGTCCCCTGAGAAGAAAAAGGATTTGCTGAAGACATTTAGATTGCAATTCACCGTGCAGATTGCTGCAGGGAGGAGCTGCAAAAAAATTGTATTTTGCTGGCATTTGCTCTTTAGCTTAACACTCTCCGGGAAGCTGTAAGACTTTCCTGTCTTTGCTGTTTTGTAACCAACACAGTATCCATGATATGAGAAAGGTAAAGATCTTGGGACAAACCATGTAGATATTTATTCTAAAATGACTCTGATGGTGACCATGGTAACTATGGGTAGCTCACACTGGCCCATTTGTTCTGAGCCTAGCTGGGATGCTATTCGTGTTAATTAACTCCAGGTGAGGAGATTGAGCCCCAGCGAGGGCAAGGAGCTTGAATGTGTATAGCTGGTAAATGGATTGGGGCAAAAACTCTTGAAACTCAGATTCTGGGCTATGTAGACCAGGTAAGGGGAGGTCATGGTGTGGTGTCACCCCAGCCTCTGTTATGCCTTGGGGCCATTTGCTTTATCCTTTCCTGTAGTGTGACCCTCCCAGCACCCTGCTGTGCACTGTGCTTTGGGACTTTCCTAATTCCACCTGAGATCCTCATCAACTTGGTATCAGATAACAGCCCCCCCTTTTTTTAAATTTTTATCCACCTTCCCTGCTTCCTGTTCTGTGAGGCCCTAGACAGTCTGGCATTGCACCTCAGAGTTGTGCCCTGATCAAATGGTCCATCCTGCTTCAGCCATCTGTAATCTGGGTCACAGGTGTGTACCGTCATGTGTAATCATGCTCACCTCTTGTGTGTTTGAAAGAAGGGAGCCAGAGTGGCATCTATCAGGAGAAGCAGGCAGGCCCTGTGGAGGCAGCAGCTGGGCTGGCTGAGATAGAAGGGATTTCATCAGAAAGAGTCTTGAGAGGGAGTCAGGTGCAATGCTGGAGGTAGGAGCTGGGCTGGCTAGGGTAAATGATATTTCTCAGTAGGAAGAGTTGACAGAGTAGAGAGCAGCCCTTGGAGGGATGGAAAGTGTGGGTGTGTGAGAGGAGACAGATAATGGTTCGTTCTGGTCCTGTGGTGTGTCCTGAGCAGGGCATCCATTACTGGTGACTGTAGGGTCGGTCTGGCCTGTGTATTGGATATCAGCAGTATGCTAAGCTCCTACTGACGGGGGTCCAGTAGCACCACTAGGATAGTTAAGATTGATTAACTTGAAAGGCTCTAGAATCACCACAGAGACAGGCCTTTGAGGTATTAACCAGATTAGATTGATTGAGATAGGAAGACCTGTCCTGTCTGTGGGAAGCATGGCAGGCTGGGTTATCACATTGAATAAAAAGGAGAAATTAGCTGAACAGTAGCATTTGTTACTGTCTACTTCCTGACTGTAGATACAATGTGACTGGCTGCCTTAAGCCTCTGGCACAGTGACTCCCCTGCCATGATGAGATGTGCCCTCAGACAGTGATCCATGATAAACCCTTCTTTAAGTTATTTTGGTCAGGTGCTTTATCACAGCACCAACAAAAGTCACTAAAACGACCCCCATTTCTCAGTGCAACATCCAAAGATGTCTCTAGACATTTTATGTTAAAATGTCAAAAATCATCCTGGTCTATTGAGGGTAGTGTGATTGGACCTGCAGTAGATACATCTGGAAAAGCCTCATCCTAGTTCCCCAGTGTTAGAGTGAGCCAGGGCCAGTGACATCTCCACTTACCCCTACGCCATGTGTTTGCTACATGCCAGCCTCAAGACAGGCCAAGTGACACGTGTGTTCTGGAGAAGCAGGCATGGGCCCACCATTGAGAAGAGTCAGCATATCTGCACTGGATGGGGGAATGAGAGAGGAAGTTTGGAACTGCACAGTAGCAGCTACTACCTGGGTGAGCTGGAGTAGGGATTTTGTAGAGCTGTCCTTGAAGCCCTGTTTCAATTGGAACAGCAGAGAGCTAGCTGACCCAGGGAGGTTGTGGTACAAGACTGGAAGGCTCCGGCAGGTGATGCTGTAGAAAAACAATGTTGCAGCTTGGTTGACTGTGTGAACTCAAGTGAGGATCAAAGACTGGGGGACTGGAGTGATGGTAGCAGAATTTAGAGCACCTGGGGGGGAAGAGGTAGGAGGAATGAAATACATGAATGGTAAGTGACATGCATGTTTTGTAGGAATGTTAAATTTAAGGTACTGAATCAAAACTGGACATTCCCAGAAAAAAAAAAAAATCTACCTACTGTGCTCGGCTCACTTTAAAGTTAATTCTTTGGCTGTCTAGTCACATGTTATTTTGAGTTTGCTAAATTAACAGGAGCCAACACCTTGAATTCTTACACCTTTGTTCCTGGTAATGATGTGAGGTGACTGCCTGAAGCCTCTTAACAGCACTGCTCACTGGGTCATGCGCTTTGCTGTGTTTAAGCGAACTCCTTTTAGAACATGTGGTGGTTTGAATGAAAATGGCCTCCATAGGCACAGAAGGAGTGGTGCTCTTGTTGGAGGTGGTGTGTTCCTAGGGGATTGAGGCTTCAAATGACCAAGCTTGGCCCAGACTCTCTCTCTTCCTGCTGCCTGAGGATCAGGATGTAGAATGCTCATCTACCTCTCCAGCTCCATGTTCCCTTGCACACCACCATGCTTCCCTCCGTGATGATATGTACTAAATCTCTGAACAGTAAGCCAGCCCCCAATGAAGCTTTATAAGAGTTGCCATGGTCACAGTGTTTCTTCACAGCAATAGAAATCCTAAGATTAGAAATATGTCCTTTTCCCCCTCGGTAAGTTAAGAGATCTGTTTATCAGTGTATTCTACCTTCAGTAATTTGAGGATCTTTTTAAAGTAACATATCATGAGTTCATTAATAATAATAATAATAATAATAATAATAATAATAAGACTGTAGAGATGGCACAGTGGTTAAGAGCACTGGCTGCTCTTTGAGAGGACCTGGGTTCAATTCTCAGCACCCACATGACAGCTCAAAAATGTCTGTAATTCCTTTTCCAGGGATCCAACACTCATACAGATATGCATGCAGTCAAAAGACCAATGTACATACAATAAAAATAAATAAATTATTAAAAATAAAAGTATTAGACATTAATGATGCAATGACACTTCTTAGCCTTTTGCTAGTCATGGGATAAGAATAGTGATTTATTTGCTTTGGAGATTGCATTTATTATAATAGTCAGTAACTAGCAGGCAATAGCAAAAGAATCTATGATGTTTGTAATTTTTAGTATATACTAAAAGTCAGCTTCCACAAACAATTGACAAATAAGCCCCAAAGGTGATAAAAGTGAGCAAGAGGAAATATATTGGTAGAAACAGGTCCAAGAAGACATTTACTTTGAGAAAGTACAAACTGTAAAGAGAATTGCAATTTGAATGTCTGTTTTTTTCAGCAGGATTTAGCACATAAACAGTCTCATAGGAAAGCTTGATAAGGAAGTAGCATGTGAATTCCTACAGTTTAAGATTCATCCCTTGCACTAGCCTTGCACTTGATTAAATAGCTGAAAAAATCCCAGAGGCTTTTTTCTGTGTGTAGTTTATTATCACCTGAGATTCACTATTAATCCCTCAATTTTGCAAGATGGTTGCCATGATAGTCTCTTACCAGGCAGAAAAACTTAGACTTAGCCAGAACTTGTAAGTCTATATACAAGAGATGAATTTGATTGGTAAAGAAAAAGTTCTTTAAAAAATGTTTTTAAATTAAAAGTTTGACTTAGAAATCAGTGGCAACCTTGAGACATAGGCTTGTGGCTTCTCTAATCTCACCTGTGTGACAGTTCATCCAAAGCGTGAACCGGCTTTTGCTCCTTGTACAGTTTCTGGATCTTCTCTTTCTCACCTTGAGCCAAACAGAAGGGTTTTCATAGATTGGAGCCAGGTGGTGAATTGGCCATGTGTGGGGTAGAGCATGTAGAAAGATCACACAATTGCAGCCAATCCTTGGTATGTGTCATGTGAGCACAGTGTGGCCAGATTTTTCAAGAGAATTCAGAAAACTGGGCACACATATGTATATCATGAATTTAAAATGTTGGCAACAGACTTCAAATTTTGTAAACAGTGTGTGGGTCCAACAGAACACATCTGCTAGTCAGCTCTTGAGTTTGGCATGTCTGGAGGAGATCACCAATTAATAGCCTCAGAAGCTGGGTGTCTGGGCAGCAGCCGAACCCTGAGTCAGCCCCATACTGTTGGCAGAGACTATGGGCATCACAGACTCCTGGGAGAAAGTACTGGTTTTTGCCAGACTTATTTTTATGCATTCATTTCATTTACTGAGTCACTCCATCTGAAGAAAACTTTGGAGACAAAGATGTCTATATGGAGACCAACAACTTTTGGGGAGACAGGAGCCCCTTCCAGATTTGTGCATCTCTCCAGCCAGAGATACTCAGCAGCTCTCAGACAGAAGGTGTGACCCGTGTGATCCTGAACTCAAGTCCTGAAAGCACTAGCTAACTCTCAGTATCACCGTGGCTGAATAAAAAGTTGGTTAATCATCATTTAGAAACTTCTCTGGCTAAGCTTTCCAGCATCCTGTGGATGGGCTAAAATACATGGGCTTAACTCAGGTCAGGACGAGAAAGTGAGTAGCAAGCCTGATGTCAATCGGGCTGCGTGTATGGAAAGCTAGGCATGGGTTTTGCTTGCTTGCTTGTTTTCATTTTTTGAGGCAGTATCTTATATAGCTTAGGCTGCCCTTGAACTCCTATGTAGCTGTGCCTGACTTTTAATGCCACATCCCAGTGCAGGAATTACAGGTATGTGCCACCACCTAGTCCTGGGCTTTATATTAGTCTATGCCTCCTGGAATTCTTACCTTGTGGGATTATGATCCCCTGTCCTTGGTGTTGGATGACCTAGCAACTTCCTTATGATAAAGAGCTCCCCAGAAGCAATGGTGGGGAGAGAGGGGATAGCACATCTATGGTTGTGTCGTGTACAGTTATAACATACCATTGCTAACAGTCCTTTCTTCTGATGACTTTGTTAACACAAGTTCTCATGCTGTGAGCTTCCAAAGAACCAAGGATGGCCCCCGCAGTACAGCTGGCTAAAAACTCTTTAAGCTCAGTTGCCACAGAGCAGGCTCTATGGAGCTTGGAGGCAGAACCTTGCTCATAGTTTTCAGCTGAGAACTCCAAACTGGCCAACTGTTTGGCCACTCCAAACAGCAACCCTGTTTGCTGCTTATGAGGGGCAAGGAGCACAGGGCAGACTGAGCCTAATTCTCAACCCCCAGGAACTACAAGATAATAGATAAAGTGCTGTGTTTCTGTTAACTTGCTACTTAGTAGTAGCTAGCTAATGAATTTGTTAAAGAGTGGGCTGGAGAGATGGCCCAATAGATAAAGCAATCTCTATAAAAGTGTGAAGACCTGAGTCTGGGTCCCAAAATCCCATCTAAACCTGGCGCATGTGTCTGTAGTCACAGCACTTCTATAGAAGGGTAGGAGGCAGAGACAGGAGAATGCTCAGAAGTCCCTGCCTGCCTAGCCTGGTTTATGGAACAAATAAACAACAGAGACCCTGCCTGAAGGTGGAAGGCAAGGGGTGATACTTGAGCTTGTCCTTTGACCTCCACACATACGCATACAAAGGAACACACACACACACACACATATACACTCTTACTCATCATTCGAACATGAGATAAAAAACTTATATTAATTATGGACATTTTTATTCATGACAATCTTATGTGTTTCAATTAAATAAATGAGTTTTATTATGCATTAACACTAAATACTTTGTAGACATGCCCAGAGCTTTGTGCCAAGAACTTGTATGGACTATATGGCTTTGTTTTGGTGCCATCTGGGTCAGATCTGAGACTTTATTTTAATCAGCACATTGTATTCTTTTGCTTATTTCACACATACTTAGTCTCCAAGTTTGACCATGGTTTCATCAAAGTCATCAGTTAGGCCTCCTGACTGCATTCTCCGACAAGAAAATCACACCTTTCTCTATGCTGCTGTGTGACTGAGTGGTTCATAGGTCCTTGCTTATAGCTGTTCTCATTGCATGTCACCATGTCATACACGAGCTGAGATGTTAGAACCAGGTCTAGTGAGACAACTGAGTGAGAAAATGTGCTTGCCACCAAGTCTAATGACCCAAGTTCAATTCCTGAGACCTACATTGTGGAAGGAAAAAGCTGATTCTCAAAGATTGTCCTCTGACCTTTACATACATGCTCACATGTTCCTCTCCCAACAATAAATAAGTAAGCAAAATATAATAAAGTATTAGGACTCACTAAATATTTCTTCAACTAAGCTTTTACCATTCAAATAACCATGAGTTAATGTTTCTAACAACATCTCAATCATTTGATTTTACCAACAAAGACTCAGGAGGCAGATGCTGGGGTGAAAGCATGCAAGTTCAGAGAGGCAGAGAAAGCACCCAGCTGACCTTCCTCCTTAGCTGGCATCCCAGAAGGAAGCTCTTCTTCTCCATTGTCTCAGAAACTCCTCAAACTCAATGTTCCTCCCTTCTACTTCCTGTGAATCTCTCTATGCACCCTCCTGACTTCCTTTTCCTCTCTGGTTTTTTCCTATGTTCACTCCATGTCAACTGGGTGCTTGTTCTGCCTCTTGACCTATAGTTGACTTTATTTAGTCCTGTTTACAGAAAGTGAATGGATTAAAGTTGTGTGCTAGGGCTGAGCCACTCAACAACTAGAAACAGGTTTTTAATAAACAACATAATCTTGGGGTTCACAGAGTGATCAAATGTCCTGAAAGGAGTTAATTTTTAAAAGCAGTTTAAAATGTGATAATTAGATTGTTATGGACAATACTGACAAACAATGTTTAGGACCAAATACCTAAGCTAAATAAAGTCAGACACCCCCTTCCCCTCAAAAAAAGAGCAGAAAAATATGTAACTATCCAACAACCCCAAATTCTACAGTTAAAACAAAAATCCTCCTCAGAGTGGCGTTTCAGCTTGGAAACTAAGTCTCTTGGCATCTGCTCCTTACCCAGAACACCGGAGTCGCTTTCCATCCACATTCCTTGGCTGGTTGCAGGCCAGCTCCACTTAGCATGTAGGCAGTAAGGGAGTCGATGACTCTGTCCCCCTGTGTCTTGCCCTCTCTCTGCTGATATTGCTGGGCCCCAGCTCATTACCATGAGCCCAGCAGAGCCCTCTTAATCATGCACAGTATTCACTGTTGCCTAGGTCTCCTCTTCCTCCTTTCTCGAGCCTCCATTTCCTGGCAATTCTCCTTAAATAGAATTGGCAGGCATTTACCCTCTTAAGTGTCTAAGACAATCTCTTTAGGAAAAGTCACTGGGAAATGTGGTCTCTACATGTGTGTTTTTCAGTAATGGCAGAAGCTCTGATTGTAAGTCAGCTACTTTGTCATCAGTCTGGACTTTGGAATTAGAACACTTCTCTTTGGGGGATAAAGGAGATGTGTGCTCTCAGAGCAGCTCTCCTCCTGGACAAAGTTAGCTCACATCTTTAGTGAAGCCTAGTCTTTGTTTTTAAATATTTATTTATTATTTATGCAATGTTCTGTCTGCATATACACCGGTATGCCAGAAGAGGGCACTAGATCTCACCATAGATGGTTGTAAGCCACCGTGTGGTTGCTGGGAATTGAACTCATGACCTCTGGAAGATCAGCCAGTGCTCTTAACGTCAGAGCCATCTCTCCAGCCCATTCAGACTATGAATTAACATATATTTTCAAATTCTCTCTCTCTCTCTCTCTCTCTCTCTCTGTGTGTGTGTATGCACTCACACACACAGGCACTTTTGTCAACCATAGCTGGAGGCTAGAGGACAGCTTTGGGAGTTTATTCTTCCTATCCATTGTCGGGTAAGGGTTTTGAATTCATGTTATCTGGCTTGTGTGGAAATGGGCCCTTATCTGTTGGGCTCTCACTTTGCCAGTTGATTTTAAATACAGATTCTCACCATGTAGCTCAGGCTGGCCTCCAATTCTAGCTTCTACTTCCATGCCTAAGTGTGGGGTTTTCAGGTATTGTCCTCATGGTGTTGTGCAATTCAATATTCAAATTAAGGTAAAGACCGTTAGCCCCTGAACAAAACCCTAGAAGATGCTTTGCAAGTACAGAGCCTTGAGCCAACAGTCCCCGTATTAAATAGATACAGAAGGTTGAGTACTGAATGTGCAGAACTGTCATTCACTTTAGATCTGTGAATGAATTTCTGGGAAGAAGCTTTGACTACAAAGGCTGATTAACTGATTAGAAATTCAGTGACATGGAGAGTTTGCAATGTTGCAAGTCCAGAGTCAGATTATCTCGGGCCATATTTAGCTCACTTAGAACCTCTTGGATATGTGACCTGAGGTCTTTGTGGCCATTAGTTAAATCATTTGAATGTATAAACACAGCAATAGCTTTTAGCAGTGAAAAGGCTTAGAATAGTATCACACTGCCTGAGCTCCGTTACTGTGACTGTCTACCTGATATTTCCACCAACATATTTGAAGAATGTCTGGGTTTATGATTTTCTTTGTTCTGTTATTTAAAAGCTTCAGTAAACTGTTTCCATATTGGAAAATGGAATTTGGAGTAACCGGAACCTGTGTTCCCAGGGCACGGTCTCATATTTGGCTCCAGAATAAACTCTCTTATACCCTTTGAGGAGAAAGCTGTGTTTTGTATCAACAAGTTGAATCTATTTTGTGTTTCATCATTATAAAATTGATACTCTTAAGTTTTTACTAAATAAATGTGTAATAAAAGATTTATTTTAATAGCTCTAAGGAGTATTGACTTTTTGAGGCTTTTGACTATTTGTCATAGGAAACCACTTGTTAAAATGTTTGCTGCAGGGAACTATTTTTGAACTGTGTCATAGTAGGTTGATTTATTCTGTGACCTTGGGTGCCAATCACCTCCTGGATCTGCTTCTGATTAATTTATATGTTTTAAATAGCTCTGCAGAGGGTCTCAGAAATTGGAACATAGCTAAAAGCGATCAGTAGCACACAAAGGTTACTATTGAAATAATAAGAAAAATATTACTAACAGTTAACTTTAGAACCATGAAGCAGAATCTGGTAGGGTTTTGTTTGTTTGTTTGTTTGGTTGGTTGGTTGGTTTATGAGATAAGTTCAGCTTTCCAGAAGGAATCTCTCTCCTTGACTCTTGTCTCTCCAGTCTGATTTTTAGTTATCTATTGCCACAAAAAAAAAAA